>NW_026895129.1:0-139546 GCF_033153095.1 Gastrolobium bilobum | reverse complement strand
CAAAAAGATGAACCCTACAGCAAATAACATGGGTGTTTTGTATTTGGCATAAACCATGCCTAGATACCCGAAGACCGGTTTTCCCGAAAAAGTCGAAACGATATGACTTATGATACCGGATCCAGGCAGAATGGGAATATACACCTCTGGATGACCGAAGAACCGAAAGAGATGCTGGTATAATATTGGGTCTCCCCCTCCTGCGGGATCAGAAAAGGTTGTATTAAAGTTTCGATCGGTTAATAACATTGTAATTGCCCCTGCCAGTACCGGAAGTGATAATAAAAGTGGGAATGCTGTTACTGGAACGGACCACACAAATAGGGGTGATCTATGCATAGTCATTCCAGGTCCACGCATGTTGGAGATAGTTGTTATAAAATTGATAGAACCTAAAATGGATGAAACACCAGATAGATGAAGACTAGAAATTGCTGAATCAACTGCTCCTCCAGAATGGCTGGTAATACCACTTAAGGGCGGATAGACCGTCCACCCAGTGCCGCTACCCACTTCTACTAAGGCTGAGCTTAATAGGAGCAAGAGACTTGGCGGCAACAACCAGAATGAAATATTATTTAATCGTGGAAATGCCATGTCAGGTGCACCTATCAGAATCGGAACAGACCAATTACCAGATCCACCTATCATCGCCGGCATAACCATAAAAAAGATCATTAAAAAAGCGTGAGCCGTTATTAAAACATTATAAAGTTGATGATTCCCACCAAGAATTTGATCGCCGGGTCGTGCTAATTCCATACGAATCAATACTGAGAAGCATGTGCCCATCACTCCAGCAATGGCACCGAAGATGAAATATAGAGTCCCTATATCCTTGTGGTTAGTGGAGAACAGCCATCGGACCGGATTTGTCATAAAATGGAGATTCTTTCGTTTCCTTCCTTATCAGAGAGGGGCCCCTTCTTAGGGAGCGGGGCTTATTTCTTGAAAAAGGGGGAGTGAGAGGGGAAGGAAGAATGGAAAGAGGGGTGGGGAAGGTCCGGAAAGCCCTCACTTTATTGATGGGAAATTTGGATCCCCTTTTCTTTCCTCTCAACCCCTCCCCCCCCCCGGTTCTGGTTCAGGAAAGGGTCAACGCAAGGATCTTACTTCGAAGCAATCTCTGGAGTTTTCCCTTATCCGAACGGGTCTTGCAAGAAAATAGGATTTCATATTGAGCTCCAAATATACGCTATTGGGATAGGATGGTTCCTACTAGCTCTCCCCCCTAAGAACCGCACGTGCGAGTTCCCCCGCATACGGCTCAAGTGGCGAAGGTTTGAGCTCGACCCAAACAAGCAACGGCTAACGAGAGAGCGCTAGCGCGAAAGCCGCGCCCATTTCTACCCTTGGCATCCGTTGCTGGGAGAGGAACGAATCCTTCGCGCTTGGTAAGCGCTTCGCTGTAGCCAAGCTTACTGCTAGCCGCCTATCGCCTAGAGCCAAGCTTCGACCGCGACTGCTCGTCGCTTCTGGGCGCCTTATTCCGTCACCCGAGATCCAAGTAAGCACCGGCAAAGATCTCTTGATTCCTCGCGGCCGGGCCGGCTTGGAAGCAAGCTACCTGTCGCCTATCTCACCCCCTTTCTTATTATTAGTCAGATAGGTTGCCCCTTTCCCCTTTCTCTAAGAAGAAGGTAAGCATCCCTCACTGCCGATCGCCTTCAGCTGGGTGAGCCTTCGCTTTTTGGATCGTCTTCTGCCCAATGTCAATGTGGTACCCTCCCGTTTTTGGTTCCCATTGGGTTTACCTTGTTTACAGGTCGACCCCATGGCAGCAAGAAAAAAAAAGGCGATCTTGTGCTATACTCCGGTGATCTCTTTCCTACCGAGGCACGCAAACCCCCATCGTGTCCCAGATCACATTCCTTAAATCGAAAGGGGAAGCCTACTCATCCATCAGCTCCTCTCGTAGATCGGTGCGGTTTTACGAAGCGTCTAAGCACAGTTCACTCGCGTTGATCAATCAAGAGCTTTGCCGCCACTCCTTAAGGTTACCTGTTGTATCAGACACTTCTTTCATTCTTTCCCACGCTTCATACCCCCCATTTCTTCTTAAGGTAAGGTAAAGGGCCAGGCATGGTGGGGTAGGAGCATTCTGCCGGCAATCTTTTTGGCTTGACCAAGAAGTCTTATGTCCTCCGAGTCGCACGGCGTTTTAACCGAAAGAACTTCTTGCGCAATTCATGCTTTTCTGTTTTTATGACCAGAAATTGTTTCTTGATTTCCATTTCAAATTGTTCTCTGGACTTTTTATCAATATGAGGTGATCGTAACACAGTATATAAGACTCGTGATTCAGGCAATCCAATCTTCCGTGTGTAAGGCGGAAGCCCCCCAAAATGGTTTTCAAAAAAAGGGTGATCAAAAGATCGAATCACTATGCGTATCTTGGTGGTCGTTACTTTTGGTGGTCTTTCTTTTTGGCTGACTCCTCTTCCTGTTCTATTGATCAGAAGCATCCAGCAGCGCCACGCCAGTAGAAAGAGTTAAGCTACTAAGCTAAGCTGCTGTTGTGGAACTCGGTAGAAGCGATTTGCCGCTTCCGCCTCTCTAGGCTTCACAATGGCTCCCCCCTATATAGATAGAATTCAAAATGAGTCTTCTCCCCTCCACTATAATTAATATAAGAAATCCGAAAGGAATTTTCAATTCCGAAGGATTACCCTTTTGTTTGAGCAGGGGGCTTCGAGTCCTGTGTTGACAAAGATCAGATAGGATCCTGCTGTGATCCTCGATCTCTTCCTGAATATTGATCAACGTTCTATCGATAATTCAATTAAAGATCGAGTAAAGGGAGAATGCTGCTTTAAAAAGAAACTAATCAAGCAAGAGAAAACAAATTCCATGAATTAGGAGACCTAATCTAATCCCCAAATCCATCTCTCATTAGCGAAAGCTACCTACCTAGTTTTGCGGAAGCTCTGCCAGTATAGCACGGTGCTCTTTTTTAGTGTCTTTATATATATTCGCTGAACACTTCCAATACCTCACCACACCGATTTCACAGCTCGATTAGAGCAGCTCGACTTTCTTCGCAGCTTTCGAGCCTTATCTTGTCTTGCTTGCTCTTCTTTTTTTAAAGAAATTGCTTGAGCGGCTTTAAAAGAAAATCTTACCTTTAGCATAGCAACGGCAGGAGTGAGTCTTTCTTAGTGCAATACCTTCAACAACCCTTAAAGCGTGCGGGCGGCCCTAGCTAATCTAATAAAGTTGCGAGATTGAAAGGTCCAAAGGGACTAAGCTTCACCCAGTACGCAACTAGGTTTTCCGCCCGAACGACCCTAGCGTACAGAAAAGAAAGAAGTAGTCCTATTCGAAAACGAAATTTCAGTCCTAGTAGGTGCGATATTGAAGGCCTTCACGGGCTTACTTAGTGCTTGCGCTAAGGAGTTCAGGGCTAAGGGCTGGAGCGTAGGAAGCATTGGCTATCAGAACCCCCGGAGGGAACTAACTCCTTTCTTGCAAAGCAGCTTCATGAGAAAGAAGTGCAGCAAGTACTTTTTGAGAAAGAAGTTGTCTGTGTATTGGATCCGCTCTTCTGTTAGCATGAACATGAATTAGATTCTATTCGTCTTATTTATTCTTAAGAGAACCCCCACCCGAACCATTCTTAAGACCACCAAGCTCTCTCGAATGAGTTCTATTTTTTCTGCTTTCGAGATACACTGGGGGCAAAATCTCCTCCTAACTAATAAGTGAAACTTTGTGCCTAGATCGTCCTGAAGACGGATGCGACTGATCCTAAGTAATCGTTGTTGTTCATTAGATTCCGGAGGAACTACTTCGTTAGGATTGGGGAATTGCTGCGATTCTTCCTGAATAGCCTGGATTCTCCCGTCGAGAGTCACTTTGAAAGCCTTACCTAAACTCTTCCGACTGAATATGATGAAGCCTATAAAACAACCAGCTACTATCATTTCTTCATTATAGATTGAGATATTTTTCGAACTTAATGCACAAATAGATGGAATAGCAGCAAATAGCATCTTTCTAGCTTGCATATTCGTGGAACTCAATCTCATTTAGATTCTATCTATCTTTCAGCAACTGAACGGGAAGTGGTTTAGGAAAGGACTTTAGAATCCATCGGATGCGCTCGCCCAGCGAGAAAGGCCCTGACCCTGCCAACCAAGTCAAAATCAAAACGAAAGGAGAAAAGAGAACTTCGTCTTTTGGTAATTCTCTAGGAGTCATGTTTAACCTTGAATGCAATTAATAAATTCTACAGCAATAGTGAGCGAGGGTTGTAGGTGTAGAAGCAGTCTTATAGCCTTTAGTCGGCGAAGAGCCATTTCGGTATCGTGCGTCTAAGGTAAGAGCAGATGTCGATTATGGTAGCATTCCAAGTCTTGGATTGGTCCATTCGTTAAGCATTGGTATCTTTACTTCTCTTTCTGTCTATCCTATATCATTTATCTTTTCTCTCTTAGCGAGTGAAGTTACATACTTACCACCTCGAGGTCGTGCTTGAACTTCATGACCTGGATGTCATACTAGGTGGTTGTCAACTCATGGGGCCAATATGAATTGTGATAAGAAAGAGCCAGAAGGAAAGATAAGACCGAACTCCCTTTCTATCTATGATTCGTATAGGATGCGAAAGCTAGGTTGCTATAGGGAATTGATGTGGTCTCCACGCCTTCGCCAGGGTCCCGATAGATCTTCGTCGGGTTCCAGACGCACTCCTGCCTAATCACCGCTTCGTGGATAGATATTGCTTCGCCCAAGGTTCAACTTTGAAGTTCTTTCCCATTATTACGAAAGCCCCTATCCCGTACAACGTTCTTCTCTATTATACTATATAAGCCAAGGCTATAGTAGGAGCTCTTTTCCTTTCAACTCTTGTTTTTTATGGAAGGCGTAAGCCGAAGAGAAAGAATGAACTGGCTGGTCTGTCTTTGCTGCTGTAACAACTATAGCTTCTCTTTCTGTCTAGCTTGTTGAAGAAAACTACTGCGTGGATACGGCCAGCACCATCTTTCCTTAGTTGGTCAGTACTACAATAGTGGAAAGCTAGTACGAATTAATAGTGTACGAATTAATAGTTGGTTTGGACAGGTGTAACGTATTGAATAGGAGGAAAGGGCTAGTCAAGCAACAGTACTACCAGTCTGAGACAGTTTGAACGACTACTTATGTTGATACTTCTGGACTATTAGGTTGGAACGAGACGTATGTACTAGGTGGTTTGAACGAATAGAATTCTAACTTTTGTTACAGCCAAGCAAGCGCCACTACATATCTGCTCAATCCCGGGCTAGAATGCAATCCCTAGTGGAACGAATAGTTGTATGTTTGAACGATGCGGCACCCTCAAGTCTAGTCTTGTTCCAGCCAAGCCAAGAGATATATTAACCTACGGCTTACGCCTAGCATTCGAAAACAAGCTACTTAGGCAGGAACGAATCGATATAGCTCAGGTGGAAAGTGCTAGTTCTAGTTGACTACCTTGCTTCCGTGGAGTGAAAGGAATGGGACATAAAGCCCTAAATAATAACCTGACGAACAGAATACTTAGTTGGCCCTTACTTAATATAGCACGAAAAGCAGTTCATTCTTTACGGCTAAATACTAGTCCGTAGTAGTTCGCTCAGTTGCTTAGATATAGACTTCTTTTAGGCTTTCTACCGGGCAGTGAATTCTTTGGCTTGCAATATCTCTTTCGAGTAGGTGGATATTAACGCGGCTCATAAGCTTCGGAATGACTAATGCTCAGTTGGAGTAGAATTAATAGGTGTTCCTGAAAAGCCAGCTCCAGCTTTAGATAGCTCTCTTGGACAGTATGCTGAAGCCGGGTAAGGCCCAGTTTGGACAGCAAACCCTAGGTATGTTACAAGCGATTGAAACGAATAGCCTTACTTAATATATATGTTGGCCTTACAACTATATTAGGGCGAGCAAGATTTATATATATACGGCTTACGCCTAACTTCCGAGCAGGTTGGACAGGTAGGATAGGACAGGCAAGCAAGGGGACTAGTTGCCAGCTTATATATAGGGCAGTAGGTTTAATAAGAGCCAGAAAAGAAAGCTACCTAATCTGCTACTTCTATAGACCAGCACTACGAATAGAATGACTAGTCTGTTGGGGCTATTATACCCAGCAGCTACTTCTTTTGAGCCTAGCTACGTGGAATGCCTAGTTCTAAAGAAGCGCCCAGTTGCTTAGATATTATAGACTTCTTTTAGGCTTGCTACCAGATTTGTTTTAGGATTTCCAAAGAATTGCTTTTCTAGCGAAGTTTGGCAAGACATACACCTAGCAGTAGGTTAGATAGGTGCTACAGAAACAGCTACTTCTACTTGGTTATATATTATTTTCCCTTACTTAATACCGGGCTAGTGAAACGTATAGAATGAATATTGGTTTGACAGCAGCCGAAACAGCCACAGCAGAAACAGTACTAAAGAAGGGAATTTGTTCCATTCCAGGCTAGTGAAATCGAGTAGTTAGACTATTGGTTGGAACGATAGCTCAGTAGTTCTTTTTAGAGGCTAGTTTACTCCCCTGCATCCGTGGGAGTTGGCCCTATACTTATGTTAATTGGAAAGGCTCCTCGAACCCTCTTTTTGAGCTTCCCCTCTAGCCAAGTCAAGCTTTTGCAGCTCTATATCCAATTCCTACTGCTAAGCAAGCCCACCTTCAAGCTAGTCGAACTAGAGCCTTATGCCAATGAGAACCAAGAGAAGAAGGAAATTGGATTCCCAAGGACACATCTATACTACGCTATTCTTCGGATTGGATTCTTTCTTCCTTTTTTAAAAGAAATTCTCTGCCCTACTGTCTGTGGTAAGTCAGTCTGGTTTGCCTGTGAATCCAGCTTTCGATCGCTTACTGTACTCTCTGTTCTGTCTCGCCTTGAGCTTGCGCCTGGTATTCATTCTTTTATGCCTTTCGCCCGGTAAGGACTTAAACAATCGAAAACGGATTCAATAGCATCGGAGTCGAGAACAGCGCATATTCCAACAAGACCATCAACAGCGGGTAGGCTTCAAGCTCCTACTAATAGCAGCTCTGAGTACTAATTCCAAGCACAGAGAAGACGCTCTTGGTCTTTTTTGGTGTGACAGTATACGGTGTTTGAAATAACCATTGTTTGCAGGGTAACTAAACTTAATAAATGTCATAAGATAAGCTGTTAACGTAGGTCGGATCCTAGCGTAGAGAAATGCTATCCGACTTTCATGATCGAATCGATTCCACTTTTCACTTTGTCGAGATTTTTTTTGTGTTCAGTGTACCGCACCGAGACGTTGACGGATTGGCTCGGTCTGGGAGCTCTTCGATGATAGATTCTACTCTAGTTTTCAAATGATGCAATAGTAGTTCTTTTTACGGCGAACCGACCGGTAACGCTCTATGTGTGAACAGGGGGATCCCATTCGAAACCCATCGTATGGTTGAACGAACACACCTGCGATATTCATCCCCGTTCCGAATGATCTGGAATTCCTTTCAAATTCCTACTGTCTGTTTGCAGCATGCGAATGCTTCCCACTTTGGATCAGGTGCCCGCATTTTCCGCGCTTAAAAGAACCTGGGACGTATTTCCGGGCGCGGCCTTCGTTTCACTCCCTTTAGCCCAAAATAATCTAAGTACAAAAACCCGTGAAGGGAGCCCCTTCGGTTAGAGAAAAGGCTAATTCGGATGCATGGAGCCGGAGAACGGCTCTCTCTCTTCCCTGTTGTGTCACCCTAGCCCACAAGCACAACCTTAGAAGTAGGGCGAGAGAATGGTTCCCCCCCGCAGCAACAAGACCTCTGGGAGGGAGTTGTCTTCGAAGTGAACTTTTCCACTTAAGCCTTTCACGATATGAGAATCTGGAGGCTCTCCGCTTTGCTTTTTAGGATAGGGGTCAAGACAGAGTTGGGCACCGGCGGTTCTATATACTTGTTGAGCTCCTTCGCCCGTGTTAAAAGCAAAAAAGAAGGTATACTTATAAAAAAAAAGTCATTCAAGTTGGTGGGATTGGCTTCCTCCTTGTACAAGCACGGGGCTTAGTCAAGTAGAACCGGGGGTCGCGCAGCTTGCTCGACGCATCCTTTCTTTCCACTTTATTAGCGTTAGTAGGTAGGGCGGACTACTCCATTTCCCCCAGGGTTGTTGATGTAGTTGCTTGTAGTTTTTTTTTTAGTTGCTAGCTAGAAAGAATTATATATATATAGTTCAGGAGAGAGAATCAATGTTCAGTAGTACGCCTGGTGAACCGGGTTCTACCACTTCAGGTCCCAATCTTTGGTATGTCCCTTAGTTAGCTGGGCATACCATTTTTATGCTCTCGAAAGAGACTTATTGGCATATGATATGTTGTTATATGCTTTACACATGTACCTTGGACTCTGCTTTCTAGATTGATCTTTAGCTGAAAGACCCGATCCTTTCTCCTGTTCCTGAAACGAATGAGTGTCTTGTGATTCGCTTTCACATTCGGTCAAATGGCACATTCGGAAAGTGTGAAATTGGCCAGTGTTTTCCCTTTCTCTTTTGGAAGAAAGGTTAAAAGAAAGAATAGAAAATTGCATACGAGAAGAAGGGTTCGTAGACAGCCCGAAAGAAGGTCCTCTCTTCGTATTCTATAGAAAGACGAAACGAAATTGCGAGAAGGAAGAAAGAGCAAGTCAAATAGTACGCCCGGTTCACCAGGTTCTACCACTGCAGGGCTCAATCATGCTAGTTAGGCTATATGCTTAATACATGCAAGTCGAACGAAGTTTTCTTGGGTTTCTCTTTCTTATGCGCCGGCACATGGTTGAATCGATAACATGGATCCGATCGGTGATATTAATGGGACTTGGACGAGGCGCCTATGAACAACGGTGTTCAATCTTCCTATAGAGTCAACTGAGCATCTCAGCGGCTAGGAAGTGGTTTAAGAAACTCGTATCTGGTTCCTGTGTTGCTTGTCTAACAAGAAAAGGAAGAATCTCTTTTCGATCTTATACTCAGATAGACTGAAGACCAACCCAATTACACAACTAAACCTGTGAACTCGGATAGCCTTTTTTTAAGCATACCTGGAATCCGCTACTTTCTTCTCTTATGTAATTTAAAGTAACTGGGAAAGAAAACTCCTAAATGCAGCCGGGATCTTATATATGATGCCGCTCGCCACAATAGAAAGACTGTTTTAACGAGCTTCTGTAATCCTATCCTGCAAAAGAGCCTATTGGACAAGGCAAGGAAGAAGGAACTCTGAGAAAGTCCAAATTACGGTATTCCCTGGTTCGGTTTACCTGGGGTGGTCGCTGCCAGAAAAACACTTTTCACACAAACCGAAAGTCTTCTTTGAATCAAGTTCTCACTTCACTTACCCTCTCGCTACCTTCTCGTTGTTTTTGTTTTGACTTGCTCTTTGGCTAACGTTGACCGGCTTCGCGAGACCATTTCGGCCTACACAGGGCGTTGCTCTATTGGGCGTAGCTTATTCGATCCAAGCAAACTACTCGAAAAAACGAGAAGAAAGATCGACTCTTTTATCTAAGCAATTTCTTTCTTTAACTTTAAACAGACAGACGGATACGTAGTGGAATAAGGTGCTGCCACTATAGGTTCGAGTAAGCTGACTGGTCTAACCTCAGATTATAGGTCAATAAGTGAGACAGAGGTTACTGGGGAAAGGCGAGAAAGTCAGTCCATCAAAATAAGTCCATTTACTTCGTAACCTTTACTTGGAAGACTAAACCCGCGCCTTACCTAGGGCTGCAAGTAAGGACTTCACATCCGGATTGGACGCAAACAAGCGCACCAGCTATTTATATAAATTCCCCCTAAATGATCATAGGCCGGTCAGTTCAAAGCTCTAAGAGGGATAAAAACCTCCATATCTTACCACCGCTTGACTCTTTGAGTTGATAGCCAAAGAGATATTCTAAATAATGAAGGGAGAAGGAAGGGGGATACTACTAATGCTTGCTTCAATCGCTTTCTTTATCTTGTGGTCGACTACAATTGAAAGATTCGTTCCTGTTTTAGATTGGTTCAATCGCTTTCTTTATCTTGTGGTCGGGGGAGAGGTTTTTTCGACAAAAGAGAATTTCTTTTTGATTGAGTTCCAGGCTTAAGAGCCGAATTAGCCATTGGGATTGGTGTACAGACAAGACTGATTGAGATTTGTAATTAGCTGCAATAAAAGAATGGACTTAAGATACTATGTATCAAGACTCGCGATAGGATTTGAGTGCTCTCATGAGCTACAGATATGGAGATGTCTTAGCTAAAGTCATGGGTGGATCTATAAGGGTATAGCTCGCACTGAACAGTCCCACAAAAGAGACTCTATGAGGAAATCTCACAGAGAGTATCATTAGAGTAGTCTCTTTATATTTGGGTATGTCTTTCCTTAGACCAGAAGTTATTACCTAGACTGTGTTCTAGAAGGCATGCTTTGACTGTGTACCTCGTCTGCCTGAAACATGGAGACTCATAGGTATACTCTTGGGATTGTCCTGAAAGAGCACAGGGCTAGGGTGATAAGCTGAACGAATTCGTCAAATCTCTGTGAGAGATTATGTTATCTGTAAACCGGAGAAATCAGGATGACATTTACAGGGACTCGGGAATCTATGCATAGTAAAAGAGATCATGAGATGATCTATCTTTAGAGTCAGTAAATTGAAGATTCCCTATTTCGAATAAAGCTTACCCTAAACCGCAAGGGTTGATACGCTTCCTTACCCTAGGTTTTATGGGAAGGTAACCGAGACGAAAAGAAATACATACGGAAACCAAATATGTGTAATAGGATGATCAAGTCATTAATCTAACTAGCTCTGGGGCAACAAAGCATTGCTAGTGCTCTATGTTGTCATTAAATGGGTTGTGGGCTTGTTGGGCCCGAGCCCATTTATGTCAGTGGCTATGTTGGACCTAATGGGTCACACACTAACACCTTAATGTCATGATGTTATAGCATTAAAGGTATTGGGCCTAATAATGGTTGTTAGCCAAAGATGAAGTTTGGAAGCCCACCTAAGAGGGAGAGGGCGCATAGTATTGTTAATGGGCTTGGATGGTCCAAGACATTACTAATTAATTTAATTAGTTAAATTAATTATCAAATATTTAAATTTTGAATTTTGAATTTGAATTTTGAATTTTGAATTTTGAATTTTGAATTTTGAATTTGAATTTTGAAATTCGAATTTTGAATTTGAAATTCGAAATTTGAAATTTCAAATTTGAATTTCAAATTTGAATTTTGAATTTTGAATTTTGAATTTGAAATTTGAATTTTGAATTTGAAATTGAAATTTGAATTTGAATTTAGAATTTAAATGTTTGAACGTTTGAATTTAAATGTTTGAATTCGAATTTGAATTGGCTATGAAAAGTTGTTTCATAACAAAAGGATAAGATGAGATCTTGTTGGAACAAATCTCTTGTATCAAGAGAAGATCTATGGAGATCTCCAAGGGCTGATTTGGGGATCCATTTTGGTGGGAGATAATTTTCATCTTGTCAAACCAACAAGCTTCAATCAGATTTGGTTGTTGAGAGAATCAGTGAGCTAGTTGGTTCAAACTTGAATGCAACAGCTCAAATGTATCTGGACCCTTTTTGGGCTGAATAGGGGCGCATGAATTGGTGGTCATATGATGACCATTGGTTCAGAATTTTGACTAGATAAAGACATAGTCTTCTGAGGATTCAAAGGGGAGGTTGTTGGGATTTTTGAATTGCAACAACTCCACCTTTGTCTCACTCACTTGTGCGCCACTTTCATTATAAGTAAAGTAAAAATTCTGATTTGATACATTAATTCTCTCCCTCTCTTGTGCGCCTAGTTGGTGAGTTCCTCCTTAAGGTTTTTCAAAAGAACCTAGTCAATTCTTCTATATACCATTCCCACTCTTGTGAAGTTTTCATGCTGGAGACTTCACTCTTCTAAACACATATACCTAGTCTCCTTCTTCACCTATTGAGCGCATAGCAAGCCTCTCTGTGGTGGTCAATTGGTGACTTTCAAGAAAGCGTTCTTGCATCTTGACGTGGGTGGTGTGGATCAACGTTAGAGGGTTTGAACCCTTCAAACCTAACACTGATCGTCTTGGAGTTTTGAACTCACAAACAAAGGTAACATCACATGCCATAAAGCATGATTCTTGATTGCATGTGTAATTCCGCATATGAAAAATTTTGTTTTTTCCTCTCACATGCTACGGCCTTCAAGGCCATTTTACTTTCAACTTTAATTTTAGGTTTTTCCATTATTAGGTCACTTGTGCATTCCCACATAGTCACATTAGGTATTAATTCATTAAGTTCACTAATTACATAATTAGTGCTTCTAAACCCTAATTAGGTTCATTTTTAGGGTTTTATAATTAATTAATCCATTATGCATGGTCCACCTCACTTTAACCCTTGATTAGTATCCTAATTAGGTCTTAAGACTAATTTTAACATACTAACCCTAATTTATCCCTAATTGGCCGAATTGTTTAGGTGATAGAAACTAGGTTTTTAACTTGTCAACTTCTCCATTTCTTCACTTAATTAGGTCATACACTTAATTAGTCCACTAATCCATTATTTCATTAAATTTTAGACATGAAATCCTAATTAAAATCATTAGGACAGATTTGACATGATAGTGTCATTAGGGTTTAAATTCCATCCTTAAGCAAGATTAGTGTTCTTAAGCTTAAAGGTTGCATTTTTAACATTTTCCTTGGTCCCCTTATGATTTTCCACACTTTACCACTTCAAGAACCCATTTTTATCACATTAAAACATCAACCCCATAGTAACATCATGATGGCTGAATCATGTAGGTGAGTGGGGGAGGGTTTTGGTCACCATTTCTCAAAGTAATCTTGCTTACTTAATCAAGTTGGCTTCAAAACTTCAAGCTTCCACTTTTCTCAAGCAAAGATGCATCTTTTCCCACAAAGAACACGCCTTTAAGAAAGACTCAAAGTTAGAACTCAAGAACACAACTCAAAGGTGGGATTTTTCAAGAAAAAGATTCAAGAAACTTACACTAAAACTTAAGGAAACAAGCATCAAATTAGTATTCTTCAAAGAGGACTCAAACAATCATCTCCATGGCATGGAGAAGAACAAAACCGCAGCTGTTTGGGGAGAGATTCACCACGAAAATTTGGTTTCCAAGAACAAAAATGGTATGTTCTTGAAGAGGAGGGTGAAAGGAACAAGTTTTGTGAAGGAAGTTTGGTGTTTTGATGGAATTTTGATGGTGGAAATCTAGAGAGAAGAAGGAGAAAGTTTGAAATTCAAAAATGGTAGAGAGAGAGAGTGAGGGGGCGATGGATGGGACTGGCCGGGCTGCAATGGAGGTTGCCCAAGTCTTTTAAGGTTTTGACCAAGTCACTTAAGTGACTTTCTGTCCTTTAGTGACACCCGATGTAATTTTTATCTGAACTGTTATCAAATTTCCACCCAGAAACTCCCAAGACTCTAACTTAAGTAATTAATACTAATTTTTTCTAATTATCATGTTCCTAGCTTCAAAATTTGATTAGTAGATCACAGATCTACTTACTGCTGTTTAATTGCACTATAGTCTTTACCGGTGTTCTTAATTGTACCCAGATTTCGTAATCTTCTTAACATTAACATTATTGGTCTAATTATGACTTCTTAGGCATATATTGGTCTTTCATTCTATTTTCTCTTATTTTTCTCATTCCGAGATTCTACTGGCTGCTTCTACAGCAGTACAAAATACCCAACAGAAGTGACTTTCCCAAAATATCCCAATATGGGTATTAATCTTCATCAAATCATACCCTAACCTCATCTATGATAATCATATCATCAAAATAACTCTCCAACTCAAATTTGCTAAATTGAAGCTATTCTACTGACTATTACTGCGTCAGCAGTCACAAATAGCAGATGAAAATCCACCTGTGTAGAATACTATCAATATGGGTATCAAAATTCTTAGAATTGCATCCTCGTTCAATTTATAACTCTAAGGTCTTCATAATAATCCTCTAATTTTGAACTTATAAAATTAGGGTTATTATAGATACTAGTAGAAACTTTGGGAAGATGTGTGAACATTAGGAGGAGATGTTTTTTATAATGGCCAAATTGTTGATATGTAACTGGCAGGATATCCAGATCACAGGATAGAGTGGCAGGATCTCCGGGTCTACCATGATTCTCTTCCCACTAAATGAACTTAATAAAGATTATGAATAATATTTGATCGATGTGAATATATATTGAAGTTGATAATTTGATGTGGTTATGATGGAAATATATATGATGAATATTGAAGTTGATATTTGATGTGATTATGATGGAAATATATTATATATATGATGAAGTTGATATTTCATTCAATTATTATGTAATTATATATTTAATTTGATTACTATATTTGAATTATATAAATTGTGTTTTGATTAGGATTACCAGCTTTGCTGACTTTTGTGTTTGTGTTTATTTGACTGCAATGATCCTTCAGGGGAGCAGATTTTTAGTGATATAGGTTGCAAAAGATGGGGTTAACAGTGGGCAGTGAGGATAACTGCTCAGAGATTTTTAGCTAATCCTAAATTTTAAGTATAAGACATAGTCTCTGATTTTATTTAATATTATGAATGTAAAAAGAGCCTTGCACTTGTCCCTATTACAGGTGCGGCGGTAACATTTTTCCAAGCTAGTTTTAGATTAGTTTCCACAACATTTATTAGATTCAACTAAAATATAAAAATGTGAATTTTGACAATTTCTTTATTTTAAAAATTGTTAGAAATTTGGGAGTGTTACAAATTTGGTGAATACAGCTACTAAGAACACTAAGGGGTGGACACCAAGCGTAAGTGGGTTCACTAGCTCGGTATAATCAAATCCTCATAACAGGAGGAATGAATGGTAGAATTGTTAACAACGATTTTAGGGTACAATCTCACATTGTTGTAACCTACAGGGGACATGAACAGGAGGTGTGTGGGTTCAAGTGGTCTGCCTCGGGAAAACAATTTGTGAGGGGAGGCAATGATAATGGTATTCATATATGGGATAGATCCATGGCCTCTTCCAATTCAACAACTCGTTGGCTTCACAGGCTTGAGGAGCACAGAGCTGCTGTAAAGGCATTGGCTTGGTGTCCATTTCGGGGAAATATACTAGTTTCTGGTGGAGATGCGGGTGATCAGCGCATTAAGTTTTGGAACACACAAATTGGTGCATGCTTGAACTCTGTTAACACAGTCTCTCTCAGGTATGAACAAGAATGAATGTGAGTTGCTTAGCTCGAATGGTTTCTCCTGTAACCAGCTCACTCTTTGGAAATATCCTCCTATGGTGAAGATGGCATAGCTTAATGGTCATGCCAAGAGGGTGTTGTTTATGACACAAAGTCCATATGGGTATACTATGGCAACTGTAGCAGGGGACCAGGCATTGCAATTTTGGAAGGTCTTTGGAGGCGCGCAAACCATCAGCATCGAAGGCAAACACTGAGCCTTTTGCTCATTTCAACAGTATCCTTTGAAAGTGATATGTATAGGAGATTATGTGTTATATCTAAGGGGTTGTCCTCCTATCCTGAGTGATTTTGTATTAAAAACTATTTCATTTTTTTTTTGTTTCCTGGGCTTTTTTTGCAAGTATATTCATACAAATGTATAGACATAAATACATGTATATGGTGGACGAATTTATATGTACAGAAAGAACTAATTACTTCGAATGAATGCCGTATATGATTGGATTTTTTTTTACTTTGATTTTTATCTTTCCTTCCCTATTTTTAGTGTTTTTGAGAGTCTCACGTCCCCTGAAGTCAACCTTATTTTGGTATGAAAGAGTCATCCCCCTTATTGCGTGAAGTGATTTTTTGGTTCTCTGATTCAACTGGTTCATCAGTTATGCAGGTTGATTATAAGCCTCATTTAACCTTTACTATTCAGTACCTCGATTACTGATATGTTGCTGAAAATTGTTGGCCGATTTACTTTTACTATGCAGCATTGGAGAAGACCTTGAAGAGAAACTTTAGCCCAATCACTCATTGTTAGGCCCAGAAGCAGGGGAAGTTTAACAAACTCATGTAAAATAAGGTAAAACTTGTATATAAAAAAAACGGTAAAACTATATGATCGCCTCTTGGCCCATTTGTTGGATAGCGTCTCACACATGATTGTGACATGGGACTGATGGTTTTGTTTTGTTTCTGATGTTACTATATTAAGGAGTAAAATTTGTTGTAGCAAACGTAGTTGAAAACAAGATGATTGATGCATTAATGCGCAAGAGATAAATTTAGAGAGGAAAATTAAATTAGGTAACTTAAAAATAGAGTAGGCTTATAGGGGGAAAAAATTAATTTAATGCTTTTTAATAAAATAATCATGCATTTATTACAATTTCAGAAATAATTACGGATCTACTGCTCAATTAGGGTGAGACGGCCTAATTGAAAACAATTAGGAGTAAAATTTGTTGCAGCAAACATAGTTGAAAACAATGTGACACCATTTTGGGCGTCTCACTCTAAAGGGCATTAAATTAATTGAGCAGTGGATCCATAATTGAGCGTAGATCCGTAATTATTCCTAAAACTGTAATAAATATGTAATTATTTTATTAAAAAGCATTAAATTAATTTTTTTGCCGGCGTATTGGGGTTTACCGAAAATTGCTGACAACATTCATCCCCTTAAATAAGAAATATACAATTAATGTTGATGAAAATTGCTAGCAATGATTTTCTTTCCAAAATTTCCACTATAATTTTTTGTGTAGTATACTGAATCTCCATTCTACAATGAAAACCATTGGGACCCTACTTTTGCAGCAGTGCTCCAGAAAGAAGGCATTTTTCCTTCACGCTGTTGTCTTGAAGAAAAGGTTGCAATCCCATTTTTTCATCTCAAACCAAGTCCTTACTTAACAAGTACGGCGAAATTGTTAGGAACTCGGTTCCCTCATATCGGCTCAGGGGCCTTTGCGGAAGTCAGTCAATGAGATATTGGATCTTGGATCTCGGCAATACCTCGGCCTGAACTTCACCAGGTCGGGCAGCGCAGCAGAAAATCAAAAACACAAACAGGAGAGAGAAAGAGAGAGAGAAGGAGAACACAAACAGATTTTAACGTGGGAAAAACTTCTCCAATGAAGAAGTAAAAATCCAATGGACCTAGTCCAGATCAAAAATCTACTATGAAAATAATGGTTACAAATAATCAAATTCACCAATGTGGTGGTTAACTCAACCTCTCCAACAATGGTGATAATCAAACCTCCCTAGAGATGTTTCACTCAAACTCTCTAGGGATCTCTCAAACACAAAGCGTAGAGCTTTGCTCTCAAATCTCTCAAGTATCACTCAAGAGTCTCTCAAATATTTTTCTTCATCTAACTTAGCCTCCACCCACAACTAATGAATATATAGAGGATGTGAGATCTAGGGTTTAGGGTTTTTAGGAAACCCCTCTATGGGCTTGGGCTTAGTATTGAAGGAGGAAGCCCAACAGAAATGTCTCATCGTAATGCCGTGTCATGGTAAGCTATGATATCTGGTTATGATCAATGTGGGGAGGGAGCATTGGATGGCACTCCACTTGTTTTCTCAAATGCAACTCCTCCCCAGTGAGTACATCTTTGCCAATGCCCTCAGCGCCTGTCTCTGCGAGCCTCGCAGCACTGGAGCTGGGGCAACAGATTCATGCTCGGTCTCTAATATCTGGGTATGCATCCGTCTCATTTGTTTCCAACTCGCTTATCTCCATGTATATGAAACGTGGTCACTGTGGTGTTGCTTTGTCAGTGTATGCCAATTTAGTAGGACCGAATTCTGTTTCCTATAATGCTCTGAGAAGGTGTATAAGCATAGCCCGATAAAGACCATTCTCTTTTTCTTTTCGGCCTTCTAAAAGTCCATTCCATTCCACATCAATGAAAAGAACGAAGAATACACCGCATATAGACAATAGGTCCACTTAATGTATGAAAATAATCTCTTTGTTCTTGAAGTTCAAACCCCACAGAATTAAATATTTTCCCCATTGATTCCAAAAAAATAAAAAAAATAAAAGCCTGGACAATGAACCCAAAGGAGAAAATTACGACAACCAACGTATACATTGCACCAAAGACCTCTGCAACCCTTTCTCCTCTTTGTCCTATGGTAGCGTTCTTTAGGGTACGTTTGGAGCACCTGATAAGAAAGATAGGATAGTTTATCCTACCATGTTCTAATAAGTTGTTTGTTGAGCTCCTAAGATAGGATAAAGTTATAGGTTAGCTGCTTCTATCCTGCCCAAAGCCTGATTACTTATCCCAAAAGGGACTTGTGTGAGGAATTAATAGGACATGATAGCAGAAATTTAATTTAATTTTTTCCAATTCATCCCTGGGATAAACCCCTTCTCCTCTACCATCCTAAATCCCAAATCAAACTCCCCCTACAAGTTTGCTACCATCGTCTTATACACTCAATTCAAAATGGGAAACATCGTCGTGAGTTCATAGCTCAACCAAACAGCTTCTCCTCCCAATCCTCCGACCGGAATCTCTCAGTCACTACGAGCTGAACCATCTATCATAAATAAAAAAAGAAAAAGGAAAATGTTTCCATGTTGTGCCTTATGGCATTCTTTTCTTCAAGTGGCAAACTGAATTTTGAAAACCATTCTTTTGAAAACCTTACGGCACAGAGAGAGTCTAAACCAAAAATTCTATAAACTCGGCAAAGAGTTGAAGAAGACAGAAAGCCACAGGCTGAGGCAGCAATATTCATGATAATAAAATAATGTTTTCGTTCTAAATTAATTAAAAAAATAAAATTAGTTATAAAATTAATAATATTTAAAAAATAATAGTATTGTAATTTTACTTTATGTATATATATTTCAATTCAACCATAAAATAACGTTTTGTTGCATTATATTTTGCAGAGATGTGATTTTTTATTTTTTAAAAATCTTGTAAGTTATTTTATTTATATTACTTAAAATAATAATTTTAATTTTTTATATAATTTAAAATAGGAACTAATGTATAAATAAATATAAAAAGAAGTTTGAAAATCAAACAAAAAATAATTATATGAAAATTTATTATAAAGGGTATTTTTGTCTATTTATAGCATATCCTGATGCAATCTAATTCATACCAAGCACAAGATAGGATACTATAATCCTATGAAGTTGCTTATATAGTGCACATCAAACACAGGATAAGATATGAGTTTATCAGACTCATATTCTTTCTTATCATTATCCAGGCCTCTTATCCTATCCGCCCTTATCCTATCTTGTCCACCAAACGAGCCCTTACAGTTTAAGCAAATAATGCTTAACAACTTTCATGGCATCGCCCATAGTGTAAAAGAGTTTCATCCAATAATTCAAACCAATTGCAAGATCCAAATGAATTGCTACCTCCTTTTCCATAAGTAGTTTTATATTACACAGAGATACCTTTATGCTCTTCCCTATAGTAGTTAACTCCATTCAACAAAGTCAGACACTGAAGAAAATTGGGCCTCCAACAGTCTAGTAGTCTCTTAACTCCACTCATTTGAATTAACAGGTCCATCAAAGCTTAGTAGAGTGGCTGAAAATGGTCCCTTCAGGGCCACTAGGCAAACATTTAGGATCATTTTAGTCCTCTCATTATATCATATGACTAGAAAAATATGAACGAAAAGGCACAATTATTTTCATAAGTATAACACTCGTATGCAGCTGGTTAATTGACATTCATATAATAGTAATCGTAGCATGCTCAACTTATTATTGCGAAAGCTAACTAAATAAATTTTCTCTTTTTCCTTATGTATTGCAAACTTTTTCACATCATTGGCCAAAATAAAATGGATGACGTTTTCGTCTATATTTTGGACCTCTGGGATATTACCCACCATGATAATGTCAACCTGATTGGCAGTTTAATATAATCCAGGCATAAATCATATTACCCAGCCATCCATGGCACAGGCTATCCTATACATAACAGGTCACAAAATAATGTCCCTAGAGTTACTTACATGATTACATCAACCAACCAAAAGGGATGTAATCAAATAAGAAATCTAGACATATACAGACTTAACTAACAAAATAGATAAACTTTCAATATAGCATAGACATCTCCTATGCTCTCAAAAGAATAACACGATATATATATATATATATATATATATATATATATATATATATATATATATATATATACATATCCAAAATAAGACCCTGTCAAATACATATCAGCATATCAATCAAAACATACTATAATGTCAGATAGTATTTCTCCTCTGGTCTTTTGCCATGCGATGCCTCAGCACCATCAGCTCCTGTACCTGAAATGGTAATCCCTATAACACGGGGTGAGGTAATATAATTACCTCTGTAAGCTAGGGACCCTTGGAGGGCTCCTCCACCCCTAAGCTCACTTTCAGTATAATCACAGTATATAAAATATCCATACATGCTTCAGAATATGTATGACAATGCAGTGTGCAAATAATAAATCCTACTGGCCAGATAATATAACAAGTATGCATTACGCAAGGAAACACCGTCTTGCAACATACCGTATGACGAAAACCATCTCATACTATGTATAAGGAAACACCATCTTATGCCTCACACAAGAAAACATTGTCTTGTGTGGTACACAAACATACATACTTATACATGCAACATATAACAATTCATATCCACATACCATATAAAAGAACCATCCTCCCTCGCAGTCTGATGGAACAAACGGAAGATTAACCCCAAGGACTGAAAGCTTACATTTCAAGCACTGTCCTCCAATGCACTCATTGTATCCAAGGAGTCACAACCACAATCTCTCACAATATCACAGCTTATTCCAAATATATGAAGACAATCAGTACATATATACTAGTTCATCACATTCAATTTTCAAGACTACACATATAAGACACCTACACTTGATTTTGAGTCCAATTTATCAAAGTGTTCTAAATGGAAATTTTATAATTTTTCCTTTTACGGGAACCAACCCAAGCATGTTTAACAAATGGACTCACCTACAATTCATCCTCCAACTACTCATACCATTTAATTTTTGAAATTGACATGTAGCCAAAACAACCATGATTTTTTATAGTGAGCTAAACGGTGATTTTTTTTGCCTTTCATTAAGAAGCTATCCTAAGCATATTTAACAAAGGAAGCTATATCCAAATCACTCTCTAACTATTTATACCATAACTTACCTCAATATGAAAAATCCATAAATCTCCAACTCAAGCGAATGTGAATTCCAATCCATAGAAATCGCTTAAAACAATGTTGGGACCAACTCTATAACATGAATATACCACAAACAACCATAAAAAAATCCTCACATTTTTGTGCATTATTCATCACAAAACCTAGAATTCCTAAAATTTCATGGAAGCAAGAAAAGAGGGGTGATTCCTTACCACAATGTACCCAAGAATGAAGGGGAAAGCTTACTTCAAACTCCCATGGCCTCAAACTCCATCAAAATGAGTCTTGTGTTTACAAGAAGGTTAGTGGGGGCAATGTTATTTTCTTGGTGCTTTATATGGATGACATATTGCTGATAGGGAATTATGCCCTATACTTTAAACAGTTAAGGAGTTACTTTCTGAAAGCTTCACCATGAAAGATTTGGGAGAGACGGCCTATATACTGGGTAAAAAGATCTATAGAGATAGAACTAAGAGGCTACTGGATTATCCCAATCTACGTACATTGACAAAATACTAAGGAGATTTAGTATGGAAAGGTCGAAAAGGGGTTTTCTTCCTGTCAATCATGGCGTGCACCTTTCTAAGGCTATGTGTCCTAACAAGAGAATGATCGCATGAGTGAGATACCATACGCTTCGGCTATCGAATCCATCATGTATGCCATGATCTGTACAAGACCAGTTGTCTCTTATGCTTTAAGCATAATGAGCAAGTTCCACGCAGACTATAATAGCCCGTTGTACACCGGTATTGTTAACATTAATTATGATATTAAGCGCAGTTACAATCACAGCAATTCATTTATAAAAATGCGAGTAAACTTTTTCCGTTTATTACGCGAGTAGTTAAAACAATAAAAAGCGTAATAAATAAAAGTTGTGACGGTAACTGTGAACTCTTTGCAGAATAATTATTTAAACTACTTTTCTATCATTTATTACATCTCACAAGTCACTAAGGGGTTCCCATAAACCCACTTAGCTAAAATCTCACATTTACGTTTTCCACCTACCCAAACATGGTTCGGTCATTAATTTTCTGCGGACAAACCACATTCTACAAGCCTCCCATATTTTAGTATGTTATTCTAGACTCAATTACCTTTCTAGGAAGCTATAACACGAGTCATAAAGTTCTTGTTTGCTCCGATAATCGCCGTTTGAAGTTGGACAAGCAAATCTGCCAGCCAACCCCAAAACAGCTCCAACGACCTTCACTAAATCAATTACTGAAGAAAATACACTCAACCAATTGCTTTCAAACTAGACACCTCAAGCTTAAATTTGATATATCATAAACTTAAATTGACCAAGAAATAAAGCGGGAATAATTTTCCCAAAACCGGTCCAGAACTACCACATGTGCAGTAACCAAATGGGAAGTCTGTGTTCTCTGCCTACTAAAGGCCGGCGCTCAACCCAGAAAAATCCCAATTTTTGACACGAGATAGAGGACATCTCAAGCTTCAAAACGGCGTATGGTACGTCCCTATCGGACCTCTGTGGAGGGAGATATGATCTCCCGAAGTTCGCCTAAATTCTGCCAATTTCTAGAAAATTCGCGAGAGTTTCCTTTGTTTTTCTAAAAATCCCTAAGTTTGTACAAGTGATCTATGACTTCAAATTGTACCTAATAACCATTGGGTGGCACACACAAGAACCAACAATGCCTTGAGGCTCTTTCAACCCATCACAGTTTATATTAAATACATAAATCATATCACATTGCTTACTTTGTTAATACTTAACACATTTCAATCATCAAGGTCCATTTGCATGCATTTTCTAAACATACACATACTCATAATCCTAAAATAGGTCTATTGCCCTTTCATCATATTACATGCTTCCATATTACATCAAGTATCCATGTACAATTACAACTTCTCAATTACATATTACAACTTACAATTCATAATCTTCAAATACAACATAAAGAATAAACCTCACCATGACATATGTAACTAGACTTAGGCAAAATGACATGAACAAATATGACAATGAATCTCCTCCTAAATACATATGCAATGTTCATGCCTTAAGTCTAGCCTAGGCCCAATGGCCACCAAAATGCAAAATGTAAAAGTCCTCCAGCTACTCATCCCATGGGCTTCTTGCCCATCGCTCCTGCACCACTGCTACCTCCTGAAATAAAGCCCCCGAGACGGGGTGAGATATACGAATATATCTCAGTAACCAAGAGGTTCCGGGGAATACTCCGCCCAATGGCTCACTTCGATGCATATAAATAACATAAAATAACATCTTGAAAACGGGATAAAGCAAGGGATTTAGAGAAACAGGGGAACATAGGGATACAAAATACGACGAAGCTGGAATGGTCAATGCCAATACCACGCAACGTCCAGCCTATTGGCTCGGCATATAAGCCTACGGGTCTCAACCAAGGTGTGTTCCCGGAACATCTAACCAAGGCACCCCTCCTTCCATATACACCCGAGACTTTCTAGTGTGCTCCTATCTGGATCACACACCACGACCCTAGGTCAACTGGAACTCCCTCTCGGAGACCTATCCAGTGGAAGTCCGTAACGCCCGAAGGCAAACTATCTACTGGCCAGAGACTCGGTACATCCAATGTACCACTAACATACATAATAAATGCATGAACATGTTATTCTACATTACTTACATACACTTCCTACCATCACTGTAACACCCCGTATATATCCGGTAATGTTATCATAATATCGTATTAAGCTGCGCTTAATTAAAAATGCGGAATTACTTTTTCTTTTCAATTATGATGCCATTAACATTACCAACTTACTTAATAATCAATTAATAAAACATCGCCTGTATGTAATTGCAATAAAACAGCTAACTAAAATACCTCATAACATAGATAATATAAGTGTGGCTCGAGTCACGGAACTACAACAACGTAGACCGGACCATCTAACAGTTTATACAACTCCAAACTTCAAGTACTAACAGAAAGTGTCATGGACAATCCTCATGCTCACTCAAATAAGGCAACATGCCCAACATCAGTCTCAACAACAACATATCATAAATAGCGGAAAACATAAACAGCATCCCAAATCTAGTCATGCTAACATAAAACAGTAAAACATAATCAGCTAAGCTCCGGCCTCCTGCCGCCTGAGGCATCAGTACCCATACTACCTGATCCTGAAATAAGCATTCCCCAAACGTGGGGTAAGATCTCTAATCTAGAAATCTCAGTAAGTCAGTGAGTCCTCAAGGATCTTCCACCCCAAGCTCACTTACATGTGCAATATAAGTTCAAAAGCAGTTTATCATTTCTCATTTCTAAAACAATGCAATGCAGCAGATAATCATGTCATGTGTGTCAATACTAATCTACTGGCCAGAGACAGTGCAGGTATACGTCTATCACCTACACACCGCGCAAGTACCACTTGCATTCACCCCGGTACACCGTCTTGTATGGCGCTACATACTCAGGCTTCCCGTCAAGATGAAACAACACATGCATATTAAAAGCCATTACATGTAAAGTTCAATCAACATATCAAATATCCAAAAGCATGTACACAGCATGCATAAACCATACCCCCATGGGACATGGTGGAACCACAACATGGCTAAACCGAGGACACGAAAGCTTACCTTGCAAGCTAACTCCAAAAGCCAAGAGTCCACAGCTCAAAGTCCAAACACAGCAGATTCACAATCTGTTATGGACCAACAATACATCAACAACATGCACCACAAGCATACAATATTAAGACAACGCCTTTTCATTACGTTTTCAAGTCTTAAAGCTTCTAACAAAGCCACAAGCCCTTAATCCCATGATTCTGCCTTAATCCATTAAATACAGAAGTTCAAATTCATCAAACTAGGGTCCACAAATCCCCAATAGCTTACTGTACACACAGCACAGCTGCTGTTCTGCGAAATCCCAGAATATCCGGATATCTCACTGTCCATATCCGGATATGCATATCCGGATATACAGATTCACATATCCGGATATCCAATATCCGGATATCCCAAAACCACGTATCCGGATATCGAATATCCGGATATCAGTTCGACAGATATCCGGATATCTCACGACAGAATGCAGTTTCTGCATTTTCGTGAAGATATCCTTCAAAGGTTCCCTTTTTACCGATTTTAAACACCTAATCATGCATTTCTAGATGTGTTAAGCCTCTCCCAACAACAAGTTATCATCTTTTAACCTTAACATGCATCAAGCTACCATTTTTAAGCATTAAACTCATGATTAAAGGTTGGTATACATACCAAGGCTCAAAAATCAGAATGAAGATGCTCTTGGAGCTCAACACAGCCCCTCAAGTCTGACTCAAGGAAGATGCACGAAAATGGCTTCACAAAGGTTGGTTCTTTAACACAAAGGTCACCACTTGGACCTCCAAAAACCAAAACCAAGCTTCTCTCAACCCAAAACCAACAAGTCAGCAACCAAACGTCCCTCACACAGACTTCACAACTCAGAAACAACACTACAAACTCCTTCCCAAAGGTGACTCTCCCTCACACAAGTGTTTAAGAAGAAGAAACCACAAAGAACAAGGAAGAAATGGCTCCAAGACTCTCAAGGAAGAAGAACTCAGAAATGGAACAGTGTATAAGGTGCAAGTCAGCCACCAAGTCACGTAGACAAATCTGAGTGCCTAGGGTTACGTGCTAAAATGCATATATAGCCAAAACTCACTTAAACACACAGTATTAACTTTAATTGCTACGCTTAGCATTTTAATTCCAAACTTTGGATTCTGAAACTACATAATTTTCTAAGAATTATCATATTTTTCTGAGCACTTTTTCGGTATACGCTTTTCCAAGCCAGTACCGGTTTCCAGCACCAGTTCTCATTATCTGGACTTGAAACTCGTTTTACAAGTCCTACATATTATTCTAGTAATTATCATGCACTTACATTAATTTTCCGGGATACTTTTTTGGCACGCATTTATACCGACTAGCAGAACCGGTATCTGCACTTTTCTTCCGAAAAGCGACTTTCAGCATTCTTAATCACTTATTACGATTATTAAGCCTCATAAATAATTATTAGGGTCAATTATGGAATCATTTCCTAATTTTGCATAATTAATTAATTAAATACCTTAATTAACGGTGCGGGTTCTTACAATCACCCTCAACGGGCATGGTGGAACACACAAGGGGATCAAGCCTTAGTACCAAGAGGTTACCTGTATAATCCTCTCCAATTAGCTCCAAGGTAATATATTCCTCGAGCTCGTTATACAATAGAAATGCCTACACAGAGGACATTCCCAATTACTTACAATTCATACCAACACATGCAAGTTATCAACTCTTCAAGCATGGTTTCAAATTCTTACCTCGATCCCACTTGGTCCGGGACCAAGGGCAACCCACCGAGCTCACGGTTCGGGGTTCAAATCTACGTACGGCAACTTACAACAACCATGTACGAATCATCAATACACGGCAAATCTATCAAAATACAAAAACGTCAAATTTTCTCTCCCACACAAGGTAGGTTCGGCCTACATAGTGTTAATTTGCAATTTATTTTTCTAAATTTTCTTTCTCATTTTCTTAGGCATTCTTAGGTTACCAAAAGGTCATATCAAGTGCCAATTTTCATTTTAAATCATTCAAACATCATTCTTCCTAATATTTTGCTCTAGGTTCCATTACACCTCTCAACACCATCAATTATTTTTCCATTGGTTATCCAACCTTCCAACCACCACACAACCCATCTAATTACCATTTAACACAGAATACATCATCCAAACAATGTCAACAACATCAATTCCCTTCTTTTCCCCTTAATGACCGAAATGCATCAAAGCCCACACGAAGGATAATCCATTCCAAATCAACTATTTCATACCTCATACAATCTCATTATAACACCATATAATTATACCACAATCCTATCACAATTTCAAACATAAAGTCATGGCACCATCAAAATTTTTCTAAGTTAAAAATCATATTTTTCACCAATAATTTTTTATTGCATTTATAGCTCTAACACATCATTCTAAGACATTATCATCTAATACACATTTTGCATTTGAGCTTTCTAACAACACAAATCAACAAAACCCCCTTTAGGGTTCATGAATCAAATCCGAAAATTAAACCATCAACAAGGTGTAGAAACTCACTCAAAAGCTAGGCACAAGGCTCCTCCAAGACATCCTAAACCATTGGAGCCTCAATCAACACCATGAACACAAATCTTCAACTATGAGCTGCGGCCTTTGGGGAGGAATTTCTCAAAATCCAACGGTTTTCAAGGTTCAAGGATACCACCAATGGGTTTAGAAGGTGATTCCCAATGAATTCCAAGTCAAGCTTCGATGATTTTGGTGCTTGGATGAGTGAGTTATGGAAGAAACAAAAATGGAAGTGAAGTGGGTGTTGGGGAGGGGGAGGCCGCGGGTTTGCTTGGAGGGGGAGAGAGAAAAAAGTGATGATGAATAGTGTATGCTTAGGTGTTTAAGTGACTTTAAGTGAGGTGGAACCAACCGCCACCTCATGCGATTTTAAACTAACTTGAATTTCCCTCTGATTCCACTAAACGTCTATAAATTCATAACCTATTTAGAAACTCTAATTTTTAACATTAACCATTGTCCTTTAATTACCCTTGATCAAATGAATCTTGAGTTTTCCGGCCGTTCGGAGAAAATGTTGTTATAAGCTATTGCGCGCACCGTAGGCACGCTTCCCCAAACTTACTAATTTTCGTCAGATTTCACCAAAAATCATATTTCCTAGTCCTATAAACCATTTATAACTTGTATTCAAAACCTAGAGCTCAAAACTCAATCGGCACGCTTTACGGTGCAACTGTACCGCGATATTTTTACACGATAAAAACACTATTCATTAAATTTTCTGAAACTTTCCTAACCACTCAATTTTTTGTTCTGAATCCATTTCCAGGGTTATTTTTACCATCTGAAACCTTCTACTCAAATTTTATCTTCCTAGGGTTGCGTGTTGGCTAATTACCGTTTTACCCTTCCTTTGTATTTTGACCTAATTTCCAGGATTTTCACTAACCATTCCCTTTAATCCATGTTTAATATTTTAATATATAATTTAGAAATGTGATGTGTTATACAGACCCTGGAGAGTAGTCAAAACAATCCTCAAGTACTTGAGAAGGACTAAGGATATGTTTCTGGTTTATGGTGGAGTTCATGAGCTAGCAGTGAAATGGTTCACTGATTCTAGCTCCCAAAGTGACAAATATGATTGTAAATCACAATCAGGGTTCGTATTCACCTTAAATGGTGGAGTAGTGACTTGGAAGAGTTTCAAACAGGAGACTACAACAGATTCAATGACAGAGGCTGAATATATTTCGGCTTTAGAAAAAGCTAAGGAGGCGGTGTAGATCAAGAAGTTCATCACTGAACTTGGGCTGGTTCCCAGCGTTAGTGAGCCCATACAGTTGTACTGTAACACCTCGTGTGCACCCAGTGTATTAACAT
This sequence comes from Gastrolobium bilobum, assembly GCF_033153095.1. Lineage (NCBI taxonomy): Eukaryota > Viridiplantae > Streptophyta > Magnoliopsida > Fabales > Fabaceae > Gastrolobium > Gastrolobium bilobum. The sequence goes on along the minus strand of NW_026895129.1, from coordinate 110,871 downwards.
ATATATGGTAAATTAAAACCTGCTTAATTAATTAAAACATAGTGCGGAAGCTTACTAATTGAATTATGAATATATCCTGTGCAATTATCTCAATATTAAACCTCAATATTAAAACCACAATATATAAAAGAAACTTTAGTACTAAACCTGTATGTAATGCCAGCTCATGTACTGAATAACCTCAAATAATATAAAAATACCAAGTCATAGTACTACATCAAGTAGCCATGACAATGTACTGATACATTATTACATAACTCAAGTCTCAACATAAAATACTATCTCAAGTGGCAGGGACAATCCCCCTGCTCACACAAATATAAATAACCAAGTCTGATTAAAAGCGTAACAGCATCAAGTCTCAACATAAGTCATATACATAAAACAAAGTAAATCTCTATGCAAGCATACTATCAACTAAATATCTCTGGCCTCTTGCCTTAAGGGTCCTCTATATAACCATCTGAACCTGAAAATATGCCTCAGACGGGGTGAGATTTCTACAAAGAAACCTCAGTAAGACAAGGGGCCTTCAAGAACTTTTCCGCCCCAAGCTCACTTACAGGTATACAATAAATTCAAAAACAGATAAAATGCATGCGCATATTATAACAACTCATTCAATCAGCAATACTCCATATTCCACAGTAATATCTCAACAATAATAACTCAACAATAATAATATCTCATGAATATGATGTATGCACATGTGGTTCGACTGGCTAGGAAACAAGATAGGATTTATGCACGTCTGCTACCTACCAAACATGAGGGATGCTGCCTCATGCCTTGCACACCAGGTTGCTGCCTGATCGTACAAGTATTAATATCACATCCATACATTACATCAACAGACATATCCACATATCTCCGAAAAATATCTGTATATATATCATTTTCACCAGAGCATACCATGTACATAAACCACCCTCCTATGGAGGTTGGCGGAACAAACAGAGAAATAATCCGAGGACCAGAAGCTTACCTGTATCCGCATGCCCCTCTGACTCAAACTCGGTATCACAAGGGTCCACAACACAAATAGAATCCAATGACCTCACAAATCTGGTTCAATGACCATCATAGTATCAATATACATATTCTAAAATTCCAAGGCAATCGAATATTATTTTCTTTTTCATTTCGAACCTGGAGATCTTCTCTAAGACTTACCATTTCATTTATTTAATATTAGATGATTATTATCTTATACATATATATATATATATATATATATATATATATATATATATGTCAACGTTACGTTAGATTAAAGTATACATCTTAATATATAGAAAGGAGAACCAAACTTTGGAAACTTTGCTGACGTGTCACTTCCTCTTTAATTCTCAGCTTTGTGTTCACACTAGAGATAGTTTGAAAAGTTACTTCTTTTAGAAATGTTTTTTATTTCGTAAATAAAAAAATTCTACAAAGGAAGGAGAGTTTCTTTTAAATCATTATAAAATACTTGGTGGCAGACAGTTGTATTAATGATGTTCTCAATTCAAAATTCGAAATTGAAATTCGAAATGGGTGGGAAGTGTATTGATTGAATTTGAAATCAGTCACCTAACAATTAAGTTCCCTCCACTATTTTCTGCATTGCTAATGGTGAAGTGTATTCTACAAGCTAATTTTTTATTAAAATAAATAAATTACGACTTTGCCTATAAATAGGGAATTGTTGCTTCTTCTTTTTGTCTTGCTTGCAGTTTTTTTTGGTTCATGTGTGTAGGAATTGTTCTATTGATATAATTTTCTGTTTCTTTATGAACAAACCCTATGAATTCATTTTCATAAATTTTATACTGACTGATTTATTTAATTTTTAGGATGGAAGGATTCATAATACTGCCACCGCATCTCATTTTCTCAGTGCAGCGGTAAGATTTTTTTTTTTTAAATCGTAACAAAATTTTCTCACTGCATCTCATTGTTCTTTGTTCCTTTTGGATTTGTGAATCTGAACTTTTTTTATTGAATAATGTTCGAAGCTTTGCGTTCAAAGATTTGTGTGGATAGATCTGCATCTGTTATGGCTTTAAAGTGAAAACAGTTAAAAGATAAAATCATAGGATATTTTTCTTAGATCTGATCTACATCTGTTATGGTTTTTTTATTTTTCCACTCCTCTCTCATTTTTCTTTCGATTCTTCCAATTCATCTCTTGCAATCAATCTTGAACCTGAGATGGATCGGTATTTTGTTTATCTTTTGTTAGAGCATGTTGGTCATGGAAGTAGATTTGATGATCATTTGTTCACAAACGAGCTTGGAAGCATATGTCCTCAATGTTCAATGCGAGGAAACAAGTGAACAATTGTCGTCCTTATGGTGGGTTCACTTTCAACTATTATACTATTTGAAAGTGCATGTGGAGTTTGCAGATCTTCAGAGAAATGCTAAACTTGTTGTTGTAAGCTGTGAAAGACTGAAGAAGATAGGGGTTACCCTCTTTTGATTTTTCAATTTTGAAGCTTCCCTTTCTTTCTTTTTCTTTTTCTTTTATTTGAATATGCATCACACAATTGTGGCTCCATAACAGCGAAAAATATATATTATTATATATTCTTTCCTTTTCTTTTTTATTTTTTTATTTGTTATTTTATGTATGACTTTTATTATGTATCCTTTGTATATCCTTCTTATTTTCTTTTTAATTTCTCCAGCGAAATTAAATGTGAATAAATTATTGAAATTAAATGTCTACGTTAATAAATGTCTACGTAAATGATAAATCATATTTCGCAATCATTCTTGGCTTTATAATGTCCGATGATTTTATCTAGCTTTCATTTGACGTATAATAAAAACTAAGTAAATGTCTACGTTAATAAAAAGTTTAATTTGACTTATAATAGCCTACCAAAAAAAAAATTGACTTATAATATTCTTGGCGTTGTTATTGCGATTCAGGAAGAGTGGAATTTTAATTTAATTATAAAAATGTGTTGGAATTATTATACCTATTAGTAAAAATTTCAATGTATATATTATGTCTATTGAGCTTAATTATTATATCAATTAGTAAACTTTTCAAATTTGAAATTTAAATAATTTGATAGGTGTGAAGTGAAAAGAATTTGAAGTTGGTATTGATGGGAAAAGAATTTAACATCTTTTAGTATGAGACAATTGTATTAAACTTTCACTATTTTTTACATGGGAATTGTTAACCCTCATTTTAAAAAACATTGAATACTTTTTTTCATATTTATCGAAAAACTTTAAGACCTAAAGAATAGAGTTCAACATTAGTAAGTGGCAGACATGTGCATTAATATACCACTTCTTTTTTATTAATTAAATGAAAAATATTTAAAATTATAAAAATATACTTTAAAATAAAGTAAATTAAAATATGACCAAAAAATAATGATACAAAAAGGGAAAAGAATTCGTACAATAAAATTTTTAAGAAATACTTAAGATAAATATTTTAAATGTATATATATATATATATATATATATATATATATATATATATATATATAATTAAAAGAGAATAAAAATATTTTTTAAAAGTATGTATAATTAATTCTATTATCATGTTGAATTTTAAATTTTAAAATTAAATATATTAGAAAGAAATCAAACTTTCATTCTTTTGATGTAAGAGTGTAATTAACACAATTTTCTATGTCGTGAATGATTACCTAGAAGCTATTACTTGGAGAATGTGTACAGACCTCTATGCATGTTTCCCTTTATTTTTTGCATAAATTTTTTTTAAACCTATTAATTTATTATTATGTCTATTGGGAGGAAAATATTGAATACTTAAAATTTAAACTTTCTAAATTTGAATTTTGAACTTGAGAGGTGGGAAAAGATTCAGCGTTTAATATTGCCCACTACTTTTTGCGTGAGAAATTATTAAACATATTAATGATAGTTATTATTATGTTTATTGGGCTTAATTATTATACCTATTATAATTATTTATAAAACTGAAAAAAAGATATGTATAAAATAAATTTAATTTTAATAAAAAATAATTAATTAAAAGAATAAAATATTTAAAATTATAAAAATATACTTTAAAATAAAGTAAATTAAAATATGAACTAAAAATAATGACACAAAAAGGAAAAAAAATTCGTACAAGAAATTTTTTAAAAAATACTTAAGATAAATATTTTAAATGTATATATATATATATCATATAAATTAAAGGAGAAAAAATTATTTTTTAAAAGTATGTATAATTAATTCTATTATCATGTTGAATTTTAAATTTTAAAATTAAATATATTAGAAAGAAATCAAACTTTCATTCTTTTGATGTAAGAGTGTAATTAACACAATTTTCTATGTCGTGATTGAATACCTAGAAGCTATTACATGGAGAATGTGTACAAACCTCTATGCATTTTTCCCTTTATTTTTTGCATAAAAAATTGTTAAGCCTATTAATTTATTATTATGTTTATTGGGAGGGAAAATATTGATAACTTAAATTTTAAACTTTCTAAATTTGAATTTTGAACTTGAGAGGTGGGAAAAGATTCAGCATTTAATATTGTCCACTACTTTTTGCGTGGAAAATTATTAAGCATATTAATGATAGTTATTATTATGTTTATTGGACTTAATTATTATAAGTATTAGAATTATTTATAAAACTGAAAAAAAATATATGTATAAAATAAATTCAATTTTAATAAAACATTATTAATTAAACGAAAAAAATATTTAAAATTATAAAAATATACTTCAAAATAAAGTAAATTAAAATATGAACTAAAAATAATGATAGTAAAAGGAAAAAAATTCGTACAAGAAACTTTTTAAGAAATACTTATGATAAATATTTTAAATGTATATATATGTGTATAATATAAATTTAAAGAGAAAAAATTATTTTTTTAAAGTATGTATAATTAATCCTATTATCATGTTGAATTTTAAATTTTAAAATTAAATATATTAGAAAGAAATCAAACTTTCATTTTTTTTTTTTTTTTTTTGATAACAAACTTTCATTTTTTGATGTAAGAGTGTAACTAACACAATTTCCTATGTCGTGAATGATTACCTAGAAGCTATTACTTGGAGAATGTGTACAGACCTTGTAACACCCCATATATATATCCGGTAATGTAATCATAATATCGTATTAATCTGCACTTAATTATTTACAAAAAAAAAATTGCGCTTAATTAAAATGCGGAATTACTTTTTCTTTTCAATTATGATGTCATTAACATTACCAACTTGCTTAATAATCAATTATTAAAACATCGCATGTATGTAATTGCAATAAAACAGCTAACTGAAATACCTCATAACATAGATAATATAAGTGTGGCTCTAGTCACGGAACTACAACAACGTAGACCGGATCATCTAACAGTTTATACAACTCCAAACTACAAGTACTAACAGAAAGTGTCATGGACAATCCCCATGCTCACTCAAATAAGACAACATGCCCAACATCAGTCTCAACACATCATATCATAAATAGCGGAAAACATAAACAGCATCCAAATCCAGTCATGCCAACAAACAAGCAGAGACAGCATAATCAGCTAAGCTCCGGCCTCCCGCCGCCTGAGGCATCAGTACCCATACTACCTGATCCTGAAATAAGCATTCCCCAAACGTGGGGTAAGATCTCTAATCTAGAAATCTCAGTAAGTCAGTGAGTCCTCAAGGATCTTCCACCCCAAGCTCACTTACATGTGCAATATAAGTTCAAAAGCAGTTTATCATTTGTCATTTCTAAAACAATGCAATGCAGCAGATAATCATGCCATGTGTGTCAATACTAATCTACTGGCCAGAGACAGTGCAGGTATACGTCTATCACCTACACACCGTGCAAGTACCACTTGCATTCACCCCGGTACACCGTCTTGTATGGCGCTACATACTCATGCTTCCCGTCAAGATGAAACAACACATGCATATTAAAAGCCATTACATGTAAAGTTCAATCAACATATCAAATATCCAAAAGCATGTACACAGCATGCATAAACCATACCCCCATGGGACATGGTGGAACCACAACATGGCTAAACCGAGGACACGAAAGCTTACCTTGCAAGCTAACTCCAAAAGCCAAGAGTCCACAGCTCAAAGTCCAAACACAGCAGATTCACAATCTGTTATGGACCAATACTATATCAATAATAATGCAACACAAGCATATAACTTAAAGACATCGTCTTTCCTTACGTTTTACGTCTTAAGGCTCCATACCAAGCCATAAGTCCTTAAACACTTAATTCTGACTTAGTTCATTAATTACAGAAGTTCAACTTCATCAATCTAGGGTCCACAAACCCCCAATAGCCTATTGTACACACAGCATAGCTACTGTTCTTCGAAATCCCAGAATATCCGGATATTCCTCGGGACCATATCCGGATATGCAATATCCGGATATGCAATATCCGGATATCTCACTGGACGTATCCGGATATGCAATATCCGGATATCCAGAATCCCATATCCGGATACCTAGTATCCGGATACTCAAAACCCATATCCGGATATCACATATCCGGATATTCATCGGGCACATATCCGGATAATTCATGACAGAATGCAGAAAATGCATTTCGTGAAGATATCCTTCCAAGGTTGGGTTTTTAACGATTTAAAGCACCTAAACATGCATTTCTAGGTGTGTTCAACATTACTCAACAACAAGTTATCATCTTTAAGCCTTAACATGCATCAAGCTTTCATTTTTAAGTTCAAAGACTCAAGACCAAAGGTGACAAGGCTTACCAAAGCTCAAAACAGAGGTTGGAGGTGCTCTTGGAGCTCACAATCAGCTCCCAAGGTGCTGACTTCAAGGGTGTACGAAAATACCACCCAAGCAAGAATCTTTCTTCACAAATGAAGATCCTTGAAGCCTCACAAGCCAAGCACAACACTCCTCAACAAGAATGCCACCAATCCAGAAAACACCTCAGCTCCCACAACCACCACAACTCAGAAAAGGTGCTCCTTTCACACTCACAATGACCACTCACACAAGGCTCAAGTGTTTTGAGGTGAAGAAACCAAGCAAAATTGACACTTGATCTCCAAAATGGTGAAGAAAGCTCAATGGAACAGTAGCAACTGACCAGCCACTCCAGCATTCACGTAGCAACAGAAAACCTAGGGCTTTGTGCCCTTAACAAGGGTATTTATAGCCACTTACCCAATTAACACACAATATTAACTTTAATTGCTACGCTTAGAATTTTAATCCCAAACTTTGGATTATGAAACTATATAATTTTCTAAGATTTATCATATTTTTCTTATAATTTTCTGAGCACTTTTCCGGTACGCGCTTTTCCAAGCCAGTACCGGTTTCCAGCACCAGTTCTCATTATCTGGACTTGAAACTCGTTTTACAAGTCCTACATATTATTCTAGTAATTATCATGCACTTACATTAATTTTCTGGGATACTTTTTCGGCACACATTTATACCGACTAGCAGAACCGGTATCTGCACTTTTCTTCCGAAAAGCGACTTTCAGCATTCTTAGTCACTTATTACGATTATTACGCCTCATAAATAATTATTAAGGTCAATTATGGAATCATTTCCTATTTTCTCGTAATTTATTAATTAAATTCTTTAATTAACGGTGCGGGTCCTTACAGACCTCTATGCATGTTTTCCTTTATTTTTTACATAGAAAATTGGTAAGCCTATTAATTTATTATTATGTCCATTGGGAGAAAAAATATTTAATACTTAAAATTTAAACTTTCTAAATTTGAATTTTGAATTTGGTAGGTGGAAAAAGATTCACCATTTAATATTGTCTACTACTTTTATGCATGTTTCCCACTATTTTTAGTATGAAAAATTATTAAATCTAATAATAATATTTATTATTATGTCTATTGGGTGAGAAAATATTTAATATTTCAAAATTCAAACTTTTTAAATTTGAATTTTTAACTTGATAGGTGAAAACAGAATTCCGGATTAATGTTTCTGTAGTGAATATATATATATAGTAAAATTAAATTTAATATGATAAATTATAAATTAAACAAAAAATTATTTAAAAATTATAAAAAATATGTATATTTGATAAAAAATAATTTAAATTTGAAATTTAAATGAAAAAAATTAGAAATGACATATTTATACCTTAAATAAATAAAAAATTTACTATTTCAAAATACAAAAAGAGAAAAATATTTCCACACAAGTATTTTTTTAACATAAACGTTTTAAATATACATGTATGACCAATATTAAAAAGTATAAAAATTATAAATTAAAAGAGAAAAAATTTACATTTTTCTAAAAAATGTCTAATTAATACAAAAATATTCGATTATATTAAATCCAATTCAATTTAATTCCTCAAACATTCGATTTAGTAGAAAAATTTTTGTGCCAACTAATGTTTGTTCATCATATTTGAGTTACAAATATAATAAAAATATTCACAGTGAAAATAAAAAATTTAAACAAACAAATAAAAATGACATTTATCATTCTGTAAAAAAATAAAAATAAAATTTAATATGTATAATAATAAGATTTTTAATTTAATATATAAGAAAGAAATTAAGCTTTCACTTTTGATGTAAGAGTAAAAAAAAACACAATTTCTTATATTGTAAATGAAAACTAAAAATTATTACTTGGAGAATATGCACATCCTTCTATGCATTTTTTCAACTACTTTATGTATGGAAAATTATTAAGCTTATTAATAATATTAATTATTATGTTTATTGGGTGAAAAATTATTTAATATTTAAAATTCTAATTTTTTAAATTTGAATTTTGAATTTGATAAGTGAAAAAAGAGTTCAACATTTAATGTTTCTATAATGGGAAAGATATGTATATATATATATATATATATATATATATATATATATATATATGAAATTTGATTTTTAATATAAAATTATAGATTAAACAAAAAATATAAGGATGCTGATAGTTAAAGGTTGCATATTAAGCTTGGCACAGAGAGTTTGCCTGCCCCCCTGCCAAAACGTTTTTATAATTATATTAAAATTCTATTATTCTTTTTTTATAATTAAATTATTAATTCAGATTTCAATTTTTGTAAATACAAATTTTAAATTTCCAAATAATAACGACACAAATCCTTGCAAAAAATAATTATTTATTATTATTTTGTAAATCTAATTGTAATAAATGAAAGTTCATCTCTTAGATAAAATATAAAAACCTAGACGCAAGTACGCAACTATAAGAGCCTTTTTGTGAGGATAAATATAAAAATCTATTACATCCTAATAGTTAGAGGTGGCAAACTGGGCTCGGCCCGGAGGGCCGACCCACCAACACATTTTTATAATTAAATTGAAATTTCATCCTTATTATTTTATAATTAAATTCCTAAATCTTATTTTGATTTTTGTAAATACAAATTTGTAAAATTTCAAATACAAACGACACAAATCCTTGCAAAAAATAATTATTTATTATTATTTTTTAAATATGATTGTAATAAATAAAAGTTCATCTCTGAGATAAAATATAAAAACCTAAATGTGACGATAAGAACCTTTTTTATGGATAATTATAAAAAGTTATTGCATGCTGATAGTTATAGGTGGCAAACTAGGCTCGGCCCGAAGGGCCGGCCCACCAACACTTTTTTGTAATTTAAATCAAAATTTCATCATTCTTCTTTTATAATTAATTCCTAAATCTGATTTTCATTTTTGTAAATACAAATTTGTAAAATTCAACATACTAATGACATAAATCCTTTCAAAAAAATAATTATTTACATAAAATGCTGATAGTTAAATGTTGCAAACTGGGCTTGGCCCAGAGGGCCTGCCTGCCCCGCCTGCCAACACGTTTTAATAATTAAATTAAAATTTTACTACTCTTCTTTTATAATTAAATTCCTAATTCAGATTTTAATTTTTGTAAATACTAATTTATAAAATTTCAAATACTAACGACAAAAATCCTTGCAAAAGAAATTATTTATTATTATTTTGTAAATGTAATTGTAATAAATGAAAGTTCATCTCTAAGATAAAATATAAAAACCTAGACGCAACTATAAGAGCTTTTTTATAGGATAAATATAAAAACCTATTACATGCTAATAGTTAGAGGTGGCAATCTGGTCTCGGCCCGGAGGGCCGGCCCCCCAACATATTTTTATAGTTAAATTAAAATTTCACTATTATTTTTTTATAATTAAAATTTCACTATTCTTTTTTTCCCGTGCATCGCACGAGTTATACTTAACTTTGAAGGAGTTTTTTATGTAGGGTGCTGATTTGGAATATTATTCAAGAAAACTTAACGTTCTTAATGAAAAATCTATGTTATTTAAGGTCAACGTAAAAAAATAATTTGGAGTCATATAATGAGCCAAGATATCATGTTTCAAGCAGCGAAGCTATTGTCACCTCATTCTTGAAGTCTTTGGTGGACCCGAATGTATGTTGTTGTTTTTTAAAAATTTATCATCGTGGGTTCTTTATATTGTTACAAGTTTTTAGCATGTGTATTGATTTGATGTTGTTTAGACACATTTGTTCCAATGTAAGCAAAAAATATGACCCATACATGACCATTTGATTAATTTGCTTTCAAATCCCTTTCAGACAACGTTTTTTGGGTTCTAAAAAAAAATAACCCATTTTTTTTGCTGAGACTATTACTTCTGGGTGTTAATATATTAGCGTAACTTATTTAATGAGCATTTGCATTTTGTATCGTAGGCATAAATATGATGGTAGAAGAGGATGTTCCTGGTAATGCATAAACATAGAAAATCACATGTTTGGTATGTGTTGAACTCATCCCTCTAATGATTGTTACATAATGATACTGAATTAACAGTGTTTTCTTATTATAGGTACAAGCTGATCTTTTAATTCCATATTTACTTAGTCTGTTTGTTACCTTGATTTTATTAGTGGCTGTTATAGTTAGCAATAAGTTATATGTATTTTTCTCTTTTTAGCCATCTTTATTTTAACATAGTCAACTATGACGTATTTATTTTTTCCATAACTCATCGAGTAGATATCACTCTGGATAGCAGATTTTTGTTTATGATTGGTATTTGTAAAATTCTGGGTCAATGCTATAGTTTTTTCCACCTGAAATATAAAACAAGATAGCAACACAGGTTTTTGTAAGTATAAGGTTTGCAGTGCGATTAACCAACCACGGCAGACGACAAATATTTTGTTCTTTTTCTCCCGGGCATCGCACGGGTAATTCACTAGTTCTTTTATAAATTTTGATCTTGGAAAACGTGTATATATATATATATATATATATATATATATATATATATATATGAGATAAGATCCTTTGACACCAGTGTCAAATTTGAAATTTGACACCTCATCTGATAGCCATTAGATCAAAAAAGATCAATGGTGTCGCATGCTTACAAATCAGAGTCATTGATCTTTTTTGATCTAATGACTATCAGATGAGATGTCAAATTTCAAATTTGACACTGGTGTTAAAGGATCCTACCTCTATCTATATATATACATATACATATATATATGTATGTATGTATGTATGTATGTATGTATGTATATATATATATATATATATATATATATATATATATATATATATGTATGTATGTATGTATATATATATGTATGTATGTATGTATGTATATATATATGTAGAGTAAATACCTTTTTTGGTCTTCAACAAATTTAATGATCCCCGTTTTAGTCCCTAGCAAATAAAAAGGCTCATTGTGGTCTCTAAAAAATTCAAAATGGACCCATTTTAGTTCTTTTATGGACTAATATGGGTCTTTTTTGAATTTGTGAGGGACCACGATTTTAACTAAATGGGTCCATTTTGAATTTTTTAGGAACCATGATGAGCCTTTTTATTTGCTAAGGACTAAAACGGACATCATAAAATTTACTGAGGACTAAAAAAAGTATTTACTCATATATTTATTTGGACTAAAGTGTATTTATAGATAAGGCACAAAAATGTATTCATGTACATTCAGTAACACAGTGACCGAATTCCTATAGAAAGGTGCTGGATTTTCATTTGAAAGTCACGCAAACCGATGAAACCAAAACATAAAAAGGTTTTATAGGCGTTGTGTTATAGGAAAAATGATGGTATAATATTATAGAGATTCATTTTACGTGCCGTAGTTTTTTTTTTTTTTTTCAAAAAGTAGAAAACTATGTGTGTAGAAAATTTTGTTGTGTCATGTTAAATGACAAATGTAAACCCAACATAGACAAAACAAATGGTAAAGAAAGAAAGGGAGCGCATAGTATGAATTCCAAGAATACTATTGTAACAGTAACAGACTCATTTAATAAAAGGTACTCAGCCATTTAAGTGGTTCCACACTAACCGAGACAAAAATGGCAAAGTAAAGGCTTGTGTACAGGGTGAGACAAAATAAGACCAGCATATATGTGAACAACAATCACCACCAAATATATATTAACAGTGACCGAAACCCAGTATCAAAAGTAACCGAATCATTTTTAAATTAAAATGGATTCTGAATTAACACTAACATATAACAAGGATTATAACAAAAATTATGGATTTACAAAAGTGGTAGTTAAGTTTACCTTGAATTCTTTTGAGAACAAAAAAAAAATAAAAGCTTTAGCGGTTGAGAAATCACCCAAATTCTTCAACAGTGGGTTTTTCTTCAACAAGACTATAGCTTGAATGGTTGAGTGATGTTTCAATGGAGGAGAAAAAGAAAAGATGAATACTTTGGAGATTTTCCAAGAGAGAAATCTAAGTTTCCAAGAAGACCCCAAATGGCAGCAACAAATCAGCGGCCGTGCGTTTTTGCAAAAAAACTAGGATTCTTGATCCCTTTTCTATTTATATTGTCACTTAAGTTAAACTAGCAGTATTAGTTTAATTAGTTCTGCTCTTCGTTTAACTCTTAAATTTAATATTCTTAACCTAGATATTTTTCTAGAAATTTTCATATTTTTATTTTATTTTTCTGAGATACTCCACCGGTACGCGCTTTTACCACACAGCAGTATTAGTTCTCATAGCTCCGTTCTTTGTTTGTCTCTAAAATTCTGTATTATTAGCTTAGATATTTTTCTAAGAATGCTCATATTTTTATTTCCTTTTTTCGGGTCACTCTTCCTGTACGCATTTATACCGCGTGATACCCGGCAGTTACACTTTTCTACAAGTAAACGATTCTACATTAATTATTCTGATCTTTCTATAATTATCTAAGGTTAATTATGAGACTATTTATTTAATCTCATCACTTAATTATTTTATTTCCTAATTTAGCGATGCAGGTATTACATTACACCCCACCTTTTAAGAATTTTGTTCGTAAAATTAGAGACATATCTATCCTTGAACTCGGGGTATTGCCGGAGAAGCTCGTCCTCCCGCTCCCAAGTGCATTCCTCAGGGGTTCTTCCTTCCCATTGCACCTTGACCATAGGAATAACTTTGCTCCTTAGCTTCTTCTCGCCACGATCCAAAATCTTGAGTGGTCTTACGGGAGTCTTGAGGTTCTCCCATATTTCTGCCTCATCTGGTTGAACAACATGTGATGGATCCGCAATATACCTCTGTAACTGTGACACATGGAAAACATCATGGAGGTTGGCTAAGTTTGGCGGCAAGGCAAGCCGGTAGGCAACAGGCCCTACTCTACCAAGAATCTGATAAGGCCCAATAAATAGAGGGCTAAGCTTCCTCACTCCGAGAGCTCGTCCAACACCCGTGACCGGAGATAATCTTACAAATACATGTTCATCTTCATTGAACTCCAATGGCCTATGCCTGACATCGTAGTAGCTCTTCTGCCGGTCTTGAGCTTGCTTCAACTTTTCTGTGATCATTCTATCTTGCTCCGTAGTATCCTTCACAAAATAAAGCCTGAACAGTTTTCGATCTCCAACCTCTGCCCAACAAGTAGGAGTCTGACGTCTCCTACCATACAATGCCTCGTAAGGAGCCATGCTCAGGCTAACATGATAACTATTGTTGTACGAGAACTCAATCAAGGAAAGATACCGATCCCAAGCTGAGCCATGCTCTAGAGTGCAAGCTCTCAACATATCCCCCAGTGTCTGTATCATCCCCAAGGAACTTTGAAAAACCTCCAAAATCGAGACGTGAACTTTAGGTCCCTATCACTAATGATACTCACGAGCACCCTATGAAGCTTCACAATCTCTCTAACATACAAACTAGCCAGCTGCTCAGTGGTAAAACTCGTCTTCACTGGAAGGAAGTGGGCGGATTTAGTCAATCTGTCCACAATGACCCATATAGAGTCATAACCAGCCTGAGTCCTTGGCAACCCCATAATGAATTCCATGGAAATGCTTTCTCATTTCCACTACGGAATCTCAAGAAGTTGAAGCTTGCCCGAAGGATTCTGGTGCTCAATTTTCACCTTCTGACAAGTCAAACACTTTGAAACATAAACTGCTATGTCCTTCTTCATACCAAGCCACCAAAAATTTCTTTTTAAATCCCGGTACATCTTGGTAGCCCCAAGGTGAATGGAAAATTGGCTCTTATGAGCCTCAGTCATCCCCTCTTCAGTCAATAGACCCCTGGGTACCACAATCCAGTTCTGGAACAGTAACAACCCTTGGTTATTCCAGGACACACCATCTTGGTCTTCATATAATCAAGACATTCTCTATCAACTTGTGCTTCTTTTATCTTCTCCATCAACTCATTCTCTACCCTTGTTGTCTCTAACTCAAGAAGTTGTCCTCCAAATAAAGAACTTACTCTCAAGTCTCGAAACTGTTCAAGCAACTCATATCCCTGACTCCTCAAACTGTTTACACTAACCGATTTCTAACTTAGAGCATCAGCAACCACATTGGCCTTGCCCGGGTGGTACTTCAACTCAAAGTCATATTCCTTAATGAATTTCGTCCAACAACGCTGTCTCATATTCAACTCCTTTTGATCAAATAAATATTTCAAGCTCTTATGATCACTTAATACTGCAAATTTCATGCCATACAAATAATGTCTCCAACTCTTCAGGGCAAAAACAATAGCAGCCAACTCCAAGTCATAAGTCGGGTAGTTTTCCTCATGCGACTTCAACTGTCTCAAAGCATAAGCTACTACTTTTCTTTTATGAATCAGTACATAACCCAGCCCCTTCTTAGAGGCATCACAATAAAGCTCAAACTCCACTGCAGGATCAGGAAGGGTCAACACTGGTGCGGTTGTCAACTTTTCCTTTAGTTCCTGAAAACACGCCTCACACTCATGTGTCCACACAAATGGAGTCTCCTTGCGAGTGAGACGGGTAAGTAATAACACCATCTTGGAGAATCCCTCAATGAATCTCCGAGAATACCCAGCCAAACCCAAGAAGCTCCCCACTTCTGTAATAGTCTTGGGCCTCTCCCAGTTCATCACTGCTTCTATCTTGCTCGGATCTACTGCTACTCCTGCAGCAGAAATAACATGCCCAATGAACTTCACCTGCGTGAGCCAAAACTCACATTTAGAAGGTTTAGCATACAATTTCTTCTCTTTCAACACCTGCAGTACTATCCTCAAATGTTCCTCATGCTTCTCATTGCTCTTGGAGTAAATCAAAATATCGTCAATGTAAACGATCACAAACTGATCCAAATAAGGATGGAAGATATGGTTCATGTAATCCATGAATACCGCTGGTGCATTAGTGAGTCCAAATGGAATCTCCAACTACTCATAATGACCATATCGAGATCTGAATGCGATCTTCGGAATGTCCTTCGTCTTCATCTGGATATGATGATACCCGGACCGAAGGCCAATCTTGGAGAACACGCAAGCACCCCTGAGTTGATCTAACAGATCATCAACGCGAGAAATGGGATACTTGTTCTTGATTGTCACCTTGTTCAACTTTCTGTAATCGGTGCACAATCGTATGCTCCCTCTTTCTTCTTCACAAAAATCACAAGCGCTCCCCATGGGGACACACTGGGTCGTATAAAATTCTTGCAGATAATTCTTCTATATGCTTCTTCAGCTCATGTGGGGACATTCGATATGGAGCCAATGAGATAGACCCCACACCAGGCAACAAGTCGATAGAAAACTCTATCTCTCTAGGCAGTGGAAACTCGGGGATCTCCTCGGGAAATATCTCAAGGAACTCACTCACCACGGGTATACCGGTGATATCCGCTTGGTTCCCACTAACCAAACCTCCCAACATAACATATCCAAAGGCTCCAGTCTTCAAGGCCTTATTAGCCTACAACACAGACAAGTAGGGAGAAAAGGTAGTAGCAGAGTCGCAAGAAGTCACTATAACCTTCTTAGCACAACAATCAATCATTACGCCATTCTTCATTAACCAGTCCATACCTAAGATGATTTCCAGATTATCCATAGGTATGCAAATAAAATCTACCAAGTATTCTCGGCCACTAAACAAGAAAGCCACATCCCGATAAACGAATGTAGTGTCATATCTCTCTCCAGTGGCGGTGGTGATCCGCAACGGTGGAGCAAGCTCAGAAATGGGCAGTCCTATCCCCATAGCAATCGAGCCCGCAATAAAGGAATTCGTGACCCCAGAGTCAAACAATGCATCAACACTGCGGCCTCTAACATAAATAATACCTCTGACAAGATCTGATGCACTGCTTGACTGCTGGCGATCCAATGTGTACACTCAGCCCATAATAGTTGGTATGGTAGATGATGCAACAGACGACACAAAAGATGGTGTCGTGGGTGGTACAAATGGTGGTACTGTAGACTGTGCGGCATAAAGTGGAGAAGGCGGCATGGGTATCATCTGTAGTGGTGAAACACGAGCAACTGCGGCCTGAGCTCCCGATGCATAACAATCTTTGGCCACATGGCCGCTCTTCCCGCACTTAAAATACACTATCTCTCCTGAAGCACAACGGCTCAAATGCTCCTTCCCACAACTCGCACAGCAAACCCTCTCTACTGTGTAGAAGTCCTCTTGAATCTGTTTGCTGGTTGTCTGGTCTGAAGAAACTTCCCTTTACCCTTACTATCATATCTCTTGTTTCTCCCCTGAAAGGAACAACCAGCTCCTCTAGTCTCTGCCTCCTTGGCCCACCTGGCCTTACTGGTTGCGCATACATCCTCAATGTCCCTGCATTGCTGGACCAGGGTACCAAAATCCCTAGAAGGAGCTCCAGCAATCCAGTCAGCTATATCAACATTCAGACCTCTCCTGAACTTAGCTGCCATGAATGTAGGGGTAGGCATAGCAAGCCTAAAGTGTGCATACTTGGCTAGTTTATTAAACTTTGCCAAGTACTCATCAACAATCATGTTCCCCTGAGTCAACCTCTCAAATTCACCTTGTTTTCTTTCCTGTGCATCGAGGGGAAAATACCTCCCAAGGAACAAGTCCTCAAAGAATGGCCAGGTGATTAAGAGCGGTATTCGTCCATCACTCATGAGCATCACCCTCTAGCTTATAAGTTGCTAACATAAGCTTATGTTGATCGGTACACTGCATCACACAAAAATTCTTATCCAAAGCCTGAAGCCATCTAGCAACAGCAATTGGGTCAAAGGCTCCATCGAAAGAAAGAGGATTATGCTTACGGAAAGCATTTAACCTGCGCTCATGGTTCTCCTGATCCTCGACTGGCTCATAATAAGGCTGCATTATGCCAGTCAAGTGACTACCTCCTCCCAAATTACTCTGCCAATCATCATCATGGCCATGCCATCTATTAGCTCTATCTCCCTCCTGGTCAAATAGTGGAGGTGGTAGTGGCGATGGTGGAGGTGGTGGTGGTGGTGGCGGAGGATGTTGGCCTCCAACATGCCTAGCTCTTATCTCTTCTAGCATCACCTTGAACATAGTCATATTCGCCATTCTATTGGCACCGAGCACATCCTCTGTAGCCTTCCTGTCAGCACGCGTGTTGGCTTGCATTTCTGCCATTGCAGCAATTATAGGATCCGACTCACCCTCTAGTGCCTCCCAAGTTCTTCTAAGAGCCATAACTCTATACATGTAACACACACATGATGAGTTGATCAGGCACACAATGTGGTCACACATGCATTATCACAGCAAAACCTAAAAGAACCTTCATGAGACAACACAAACAAACAAGAAAACTTAAGGTTATAACATTACATACAAGCCTATCCCTAGAAAGTGCTCTGATACTATAAAATGTAACACCCTGTGTGCACCAGGTGTATTAACATACATATGGTAAATTAAAACCTGTTTAATTAATTAAAACATAGTGCGGAAGCTTACTAATTCAATTATGAATATATCTCGTACAATTATCTCAATATTAAACCTCAATATTAAAACCCCAATATATAAAAAAAAATTTAGTACTAAACCTGTATGTAATGCCAACTCATGTACTGTATAACCACAAATAATATAAAAATATCAAGTCATAGTACTACATCAAGTAGCCATGACAATGTACTGATACATTATTACATAACTCAAGTCTCAACATAAAATACTATCTCAAATGGTAGGGACAATCCCCCTGCTCACACAAATATAAATAACCAAGTCTGATTAAAAGCGTAACAACATCAAGTCTCAGCATAAGTCATATACATAAAACAAAGTAAATCTCCATGCAAGCATACTATCAGCTAAATATCTCCGGCCTATTTCCTCTAGGGTCTTCCATATAACCATCTGAACTTGAAAATATGCCCCGGACGGGGTGAGATTTCTGACAATAAACCTCAGTAAGACAATGGGTCCTCAAGGACTTTTCCGCCCCAAGCTCACTTACAGGTTTATAATAAATTCAAAAATAGATAAAATGCATAGGCATATTATAACAATTCATTCAATCAGCAATACTCCATATTCCACAATAATATCTCAACAATAATAACTCAACAATAATAACTCAACAATAATAATATCTCATGTATGTGATGTATGCACATGTGGTTCGACTGGCAAGGGAATAGGATAGGATTTATGCACGTCTACTACCTACCAAACATGAGGGATGCTGCCTCATGCCTTGCACACCAGGGTTGCTACCTAATCGTACAAGTATTAATATCACATCCATATATTACATCAACAGACATATCCACATATCTCCGAAAAATATCTGTATATATATCATTTTCACTAGAGCATACCATGTACATAAACCACCCTCCCATAGAGGTTGGCGAAACAAACAGAGGAATAATCCGAGGACCAGAAGCTTACTTGTACCCGCATGCCCCTCTGACTCGAACTCAGTATCACAAGGGTCCACAACACAAATAGAATCCAATGACCTCACAAATCTGGTTCAATGACCATCATAGTATCAATATAGATATTCTAAAATTCCAAGGCAATCAGATATTATTTTCTTTTTTATTTTGAACCTGGAGATCCTATCTAAGACTTACCATTTAATTTATTTAATTTTAGATTATTATTATCTTTTATATATATATATATAGCCACAATAATATATATATATATATATATATATATATATATATATATATATATATATATATATATATATATATATATATATAGATACACGTTTCCAAGACCAGAATTTATAAAAGAATGTATACTTTTATCTAACGTAGATGCACACCCTGGTTAACAATAAATATATATATATAGAGGTAGCATCTTTTGATATCGGTGTCAAATTTGTAGTTTGACACCTCATCTGAGAGTCATTGGATCGAAAAAGATCAATGACTCTGATTTGTGAGCATGTGACACCATTGATCTTTTTTGATCTAATGACTCTTAGATGAGGTGTCAAATTTCAAATTTGACAATGGTGTCAAAAGATCTTATCTCATATATATATATATATATATATATATATATATATGTTTAACGTTGACACACATATATATATATATAACAACTTGGACTAAAGTGTATTTATAGATATGGCACAAAAATGTATTCATATACATTGAGTAACACAGTCACCGAATTCCTATAGAAAGGTGCTGAATTTTCATGTGAAAGTCACGCAAACCGATAAAACCAAAACATAAAATGTGACAAAACAAATGGCCATGTAAAGAAAGAAAGGTAGCGCATAGTATGAATTTCAAGAATACTATTGTAACAGTAAGAGACCCATTTAATAAAAGGTACTCAGCCATTTAAGTGGTTCCACGCTAACCGAGACAAAAATGGTAAAGTAAAGGATTGTGTACAGGATGAGACAAAATGAGACCAGAATATATGTGAACAATAATCATCACCAATTATATATTTACAGTGACCGAAACACTGTATCAAAATTAACCGAGTCATTTTTAAATTAAAATGACTTCTGAATTAACAGTAACATATAACAAGGATTATAATCAAAATTATGAATTTACAAAAGGGATAGTTAAGTTTACCTTCGATCTTTTTGAGAACAGAAAAAAATGAAAGCTTTAGAGGTTGAAAAAGCATCCAAATCCTTCAAAAATGAGTTTTCCTTCAACAAGACTAGAGCTTTAATGATTGAGTGATGTTTCAATAGAGGAGAGAAGGAGAAAGATGAACACTTTGGAGATTTTCTAAGAGAGAAAGCTAAGTCCCCAAGAAGACCCAAAATGGCAGCAACAAATCAGCGGCTGTGTATTTTTGAAAAAAAAAACTAGGGTTCTGATCTCTTCTTCTATTTATATTGTCACTTAAGTTAAACTAGCAGTATTAGTTTAATTAGTTCCGCTCTTCGTTTAGCTCTTAAATTTTAGATTCTTAACCTAGATATTTTTCTAGAAATTTTCATATTTTTTTTTTATTTTTCTGAGATACTTCATCGGTACGCAATTTTACCACACAACAGTATTAGTTCTCATAGCTCCGTTCTTTGTTTGTCTTTAAAATTCTGTATTATTTGCTTAGATATTTGTCTAAGAATATTCATATTTTCATTTCCCTTTTTCGGGTCACTCTTTCGGTACTTATTTATACCGCACGGTACCCAGCAGTTACACTTTTCTACAGGTAAATGGTTCTACATTAATTATTATGATCTTTCTATAATTATATAAGGTCAATTATAGGACTATTTATTTTCTAATTTAGCGGTGCGGGTATTACATTACAAAGACTATGATGTTGAAGTTTTGATGATAATAAAGCACCTACAAAGGACCAACATAGCTCAACATGGATGTTCTCAATGGAAGGTATGGCAACAAGTCTTAAATGGTACTAGAAGACCAAAGCAAAGTGTAAACTTGATAAGGCTACTCAAATGTGAAAAGTCAATATAGAAGTCCAAGCTTTTCAAGTTAAAAGAAGTACTAGAAGGCTCAAATCATGAAGAGTATTAAAGACAAAGAAGACTCATTGCTTATACTATTTGCAATGTCTATTTAGAGTCTTAGAACTTATAGGATTAAGTTTACTGAGCTTTATATTGAGAAATGCATTAATAGGTCATAAACTCGTGCTTTAGTGACATATACACTTAGATCATGAATACAAGATCACACACACATGAAGAGTTGTTATAAAAGTGTGAGACGTGATCATACATATGCTAGATGTCACTAAAAATCATTTAGAAGTCACTAAATTCATTAAAATTTGAAAAGATAGCTGAAAATTAAGTTTATGATATGAAGTAATTGATTACCTAAGTGAAGTAATCGATTACCTGGATTCTTTGAAGAAGTAATCGATTACCTGAAGTCTTTGAAGAAGTAATCAATTAGCCTATGAAAAGTAATTGATTACTCCCTGTCTTAAGTGACTTAAAGCTTAAGTAATTCGAATTTTTATATGTCCAAAGACTATAAACGGCTAGTAACTCGATATGACACCTATATAAACATTTCTAAGGGTTTCTAAACAAGGATTATAATTGGAAAACACCGGATAATAGAGAATTCAGATTGAACCCTCATTTGGCCTATTTTTGCATATCTTTGAGAAAAAGCTCAATTACTCTCTCGTTTCTTAATCTTTTTCTGATCTTTCTGAGAATTCTAAACGTGGAGAGGCTGCCCTACATCTGTTTGAATGAATTTGATTGTTGTAATCGTTTGTGACACAAATGGGAGTGATCCTAAGGGTCTTAGTTTAAGTGTGATCAAGGTGTGATCATAGATTTGTGAAATTGCCCTTGTAAATCGGTTTTTCTGGCACCATTTGGAAGTTAGAACATAGTGGAACGAATTGACCTCAGTCTGGATGTAGCTCTCAAGTGATGGAGAGTGTACCCAAATATATTCCTGTGTGATTCTTTCTTAACTTATCTCTTTGATTTCAATGCTTATAACTTATTTTCTGGATTATACATGTTATATTGAATCTATTTAAGGTATGAGAATCATTAGTTTTCTGTTTGATTATGTTCTTGAATGTTTTCTTGAAAGGGGTATTGAATTACAATGCTTTTCTTCATTTTTCCTTCTAATTTTGATTCCGCTATTAAACCTCTGAATTACTTGTTATGTAATATGTTTTAATTCTGTTTTTGTGTTGGGAAAAGGTTCATACTCTATGAATTTCATTTTGGATGAAATTTGAATAAAAATGTTGTGTTTTTCATTGTTTCTTGAAGAAGAAGAAGTAAAACACAATTTGCCCCCCCGTCTTGTGTGATTGTTTAGCCATCTTTTCTTTTCAACAAGAACCCAAAGAACCCAAAAAATATGCAATCTCAAAAAGCAAACAATAGAAGGGGTATACACTAGGCATAGAAAATGGGAAGAAGATTAAGAGATTTCCTTATAAAGGTGGGAAGTTGAAAAGTTTAGGGGCATAAAGGTCACATCACGATGGACATACATGTGAAAGATGATTTATTGTTGCAGCTCATCATAGGGCATGCAACATGATGGCTGCCCATGTTCCCCAACGCACATCCAATATAACAACCCATATAGTAAGTATATGAAATTAAGGATTTAAGTAAGTTTGATTTGTTAATCATGAAATTATCATGATATTGATGATGGGAATGTCATTTATGCCAAGCAAGTCAATTAGGACATTATTAGTAATATTTGGATGTTAAGGTCAAAAGTCAATTATGAGACAATTTAGGTACCATTTTGCAAATTAGCGAAACTTGGTCTAAACTAGATTTTAATAGTAAAATCAAATTCTTTAGGAAATTTCATGAATCTTAAGTGGTATAAAGGTATGTTAATTATGAGTAGAATAATTATGAAAAATAAGTTAAAGTTAGAGAAAATGAAAAACAATAGAGTTATTTCAAATAAAGCTTAAATGATGTGTTGTCTAATTTTCTCAGTTATCTTTCTTGTTTATCAAGTAATCTTAGTTTTCTTATCAGTCAAGTAACCTTGCTTATTGGTCAAGGTACTTTACTTGCTCAATAAGTTACCTCAATATCTTGTCCATTAAGTTTCAATTGCTTAGTCATTAAGTTTGGTTTACTTAGTCACTAAGTTATTAAGAAAGCTTCTTTAGGAAGTCACGTAGCTTACTTATTAAACAAGTCATCTAGTAGCTTGTCCTACAAGTTACCTAGATAGCTTCTTCATCACACTACTTTTCAAGACTTAGTCACTAAGTTTCATGAAACTTGGTCACCAAGTTTGCTTATTTTGCAAGATTAGTTACTTGTTCCTTAAGTTACGTAAGTAGCTTCTCCATGACACCACTTGAGTTGCTTAGCCGCTAAGTTAGTATGGCTTGTCTTCCAAGTAAGTTAACTTGTTTACCAAGTTAACTTGGACGTCAAGAAGGATGTCTCGCACGCCAAGTAAGGTGACTCGCTCACTAAGTTATTAAAGCTTGCTCACTAAGTTATTAAAGCTTGCTCGCTAAGTTATCTTCTACGTTAAGCTTTCTTTTTTTCTTCTTGATGACCATGGCCATATGCCTATAAATAGGCTAACATCCAAGATCATTTAACTTCTTCTTTCTTCATGGTTTAGGCCCACATTTCAAGAGAGAAAAGAATGATATTTTCATCTAGTTTTAACCACTTTTTTCAAAAATTCTATTTCACGAAACTTGTAGTGTAGGATCTTGTGATCATAGCATTGGTCTTCGAACATCTATAGGAGTTTATATGAGTGAGATATGTCCACCTTAAGCCACGAGTTCCTTGCTGCCTCCTTGAAAAAAAGATGATTTTGTTTATGTTCATTCGATTCTAAGTTGATTTCTGGGTCCCGTTAACCTATCTAAGGTATAAACTCTCAATTCTACGGTTAGAATTCTTAAATTAAGCTTCTGTCTATCAAATTTATGGGTCTCTTATGAAAATGATTTTTAAGAATTCATATGGTCTTGTATGATGGTTTTTATGAAGTTTTAGTGTTTGTATTGGTTTTTAATTGGTAAAAGTCTAAATTGAACGGTTTAGAAATGAAAAAGGATAGTATAAAATTATGTGTTATATTTCAGCTATATGATGTAATACTAAGTAAGTTAAGATTCTATTTACAAAAAAAAAAAAAAAAAAGTAAGTTAAGATTTTTATAAGTTGAATGAATATTATTTTAAGTTGATTTAAGTGATAAGTCATGGTAAAGTTAAGTTAAAAGATAGGAAATTTGTAAGTCTTTTTCTAAGTCTATGTTTCAAATATGTTAGTATTTTTCAGTAGAAAGTCTATGTTATGTTAATATGGGAAGTCTAGATATTTAATATGGAGACTTGTCTGGTGGCATAAATGAATAAGTAAGATTGTGTAAGTATGGAAGATTTTGAACTACGCATGGAAAGCGTAGAATTCTTCACGTTTAAGAAAGTTTTGGATTGATAGTTAATGATGCCCATGTTTATGTATTTTAGTTTGGAATCAAGAGAAGTGAGTTAAGCGAATCAGTTTCCAGTATTAAGTATAAGGAAAGCTGCTTACAAGTAAGCTTTTGGTTTAAGGATTTTTCTCTTTTCTTGTTGATACACCATGATCCAGTGGGATGATGGTTAGGATATCTGTATGTTTGTATGTTTTATATGTTAGATACTTAGTATAGTTACATTCATGTAGACTATATGATATGATATGAAATGATGCGATAAGTATGGTTCTTGATCAATGAACAAACTCCGTGGGGGGACTTCGGTTGTCGGAGATTATGTGTGGACTGGTCAAAGTTAGAAATTACGCTTTAGGAGTCTTATGATAAATTATGATATGTTTATATGATGTATGCTATGCTCTGTATCTGACCTTTCATGCAGTAAGTGAACTTTTGGGAGGAGACTGCTCCTTAGATCAAGAGTTTATTGAGTTTATTCTCACCCCGATTATGGGGACATATTTTAGGTACTTCGGCAGTAGCAGGAGAGCCCACTCAGGGCAAGAGGCCAATGCAGAGTGGCTAGAAGATAAAGTTGCAATAGTAGTTTTATGTATTGATATATGTTTTGGAGACATGATTAGATATGATGCATGTTATAGTCAACATCCATTTTGGTAGGCATATGTAGCTTGATAAGTCCATGAAATGAGACTTAAAACATATGGTTTTTATTGTGAAAATGTAAAGAAATATATACTCCTTGTGAAATAGATACCCCAAATGACATTGAGTTGAATGTTACTGATTTAAGTGCTAACGGGCTTTTATTTTATTTTTCAGGTCCACTTGTTGATATTGTCCAAGCAAAGAAAAAAAAAGACAAAGAATTAGGCTGAACCTTTACAATACAAGTCAGAAGAGCCCGAGGGAAGAAAGAAAAGCAAAGAAAGAAGGAAGAAAGAAAAGAAGAGAAAAAGGAGTGGGTCGATCTTTGGCAATGTAAGTCAGAAGCCCAAAAAGACACAGAGCCCAAGTCATTAACAGAAAGGAAAAAGGACAACCCAAAAACACCTAAGGCAACATTCAGTCCCATTCACTTTCCTAACCTCACGAACCCTATTCTTCCCTTCTCTCAAGCCATTACTCATACCCTAACCACCGCCGCATACCAAATCCTTAACCCTTCATCTCAAGCTAACCACTTAGCCATCCAATCGATCATCCAGTCCCATTTTCTGTTAGCCATTGAACCACACAAGCTTTTTCTTATAGTGATTCAGTTAACCAAAGTTCTAGAAGTGTGACGTGAGGGTTGTTACGAGTGTGGAGAGAGAACCCATTTGGTGGAGCAACTGATAAAGCGTGGAGCGAAGGGTATTCGTGTGACTCGCAGCAAGGGGCGCGTGACGTGGAGGCTGTGATGAAAGGGCCCACAGCCCATGCATGCGTGTGAGAGAGCTATAAAAAGAGGAGGAATCGTTGATGTGAGCTCTCTTGGTCTTCTAAAGTCTTCTCTATTCTCCTTTTATTTTCCTTTTATTTTGCTGGTACTTTAATAGAGTTTCTATTTTTTGGATTTAACATGTCAGTACAGCACTGAGGCTACTCCGGTGATTAGGACTAGTGATGTACCTTTACGATTTCTGAACTTTATTTCTCTGTAATTTTCGTTTCAGTTACTGTTTTTGTAGCTTTGCCCTTATGGGTATGAGCTATACCTTTTAAGGTTGAGTCTAGGTACCTAAACCTCAGTGATGGTTAATTGTTAATTACTTTTGTTAACTTTTGATTCTCAGTTGTTTAATGCTATACTTTGTATTTAAACATTCTTTCATTGAGGCCTGATGGTAGATATTGTGTCAGGAAGAAGTCATCGAGAGATGATTGATTCTGGAAATGCATTAAGCACATGGACTTGAATGTGAGAGCATTCAAAGGTTGTCACTTAGAGATAAGGACAACCACCATGTAATTGTGGATTTGGAATGCATGAGTCCTTACTTCATTTAGCACAGAGATGTGTAAATGATTGTTTAGGATAAAATGGTTTTGAGAGATTAAAATCAACAAGAAGTGTTCCGTTAACTGGGAACTAATCTTAATAATCTGTAATTGACAATTACTCCATTGCTGTGGGAAAGGTAAGCGAAACTTAACCCATTTCCCTAACTATTTTCACAAACAACATTTTTCTGTTTCTCTGACTTTTAAATTTTTCAATCATCATTCTAATTTTACAAGTTGTTTTTGTTATCTAAAAGTTTTTTTTACATCATATACCTAAATTGTTTTCCCCACTATTTTATCACTTTACCCAAGAAATCAACTCTGAAAATTCTAAAAAATAGAGTCACTAGTCAGTAATATTTCAACTTAGGTTTGTGATTACTTTGTTTTTATTTTTACTCTCTTTTTAGATTATATTTCGTTTTAGCAATTGCAATTTTAGTCAAGTCAAAAACGCCAAAGATCCTTGTGGGAACGATATTAGGGTCTCAAATACGCCCTCTATTACTTGTTGTCGCCTATACTTGCGTGCTTACTTGCATAACTTTTAGCAAGGCAACAAGTTTTTGGCGCCATTGCCGGGGATCGATTCGTACATTGTTAGAATTCTTTGTGTGATTGTTGTTTCTGAGTTAATTCATTTTTCTTCTATTTTTATTTTAGCTTATTTTAATTCTGTTTCTTTATTGTGTTAGTTGATATTGTTGTAATTCCTTGAATAGTGGTAGTTTGATTTTTGTTCTGTTAATATTCTGATTTCCTGCCATGTTTTATATAGTTGTTTTGTCATTTAATATTTTAGTTTATTGTTTCATTGCTGTTAATTTGTTTCTTAATTTTTTCGCGTCAATCTTTTATTTTTATTACTAGTTTCATTCCTTTAGTTTAGATTTTTTTTTACTGTTCTATAATTCTGTCTGTTTTTGGATACTGTTACTGCTTCCATTTTTGAATTTTCTGCTCTGTTTGTTTCTTTCAAATTTTTTTATAAAGAGCCGAATAGGAATCTTGGTTGTTAAGCTAGTCAGGTTTAAATATATTTTTTTAGCTCAAAGGGTGCATGAGTGCAACTCCACACCCTTTCTTAGAAGCTTTTGACCCTGGACCTGAAAGGACCTTTAGACTTCAGAGAAGAGGCTAGAGAGCTAATAGGCAGATTCCAAATCCTGATTTTGGAGAAATGGAGAATGTAGAAAATGGAAATGGGAATGGGGGAGGACCTGAGAGGATACTGAACCAGCCAATAGATGACAATGATAGATCCATGATGGATTTTATCATACCTGTTTTGGATGAGTTGGACCCAAGTATTGCCCAGCCTGTTAATGGATTACCCTTTAAGTTAGAACCTGTGATGTTCACAATGCTCCAAAATATGTGGCAGTGCCATGGTCTACTGATGGAAGACCCACATAAGCACCTTAGGAATTTCATAGAAGTGGCTAATACTTTTAGGAATCCCAATATCTCAGATGATGCTCTGAGATTAAAGCTTTTCCTCCACTCATTGGCTGACAAAGCCAAAGAGTGGTTGAACTCCCTTCCATCCAACTCCATAACCAATTGGCATACATTGGCTGAAAAATTCATAATGAAGTTCTTACCATCCAATAAGATAGTGCAAACCAGATGTGACATCACCAACTTCATGCAGAAGGATGGCGAGACCTTAGTGGATGTGTGGGAGAGGTTTAAGATTCTCCTAAAATAATGTCCCAACCATGGCTTGCCCTCATGGGCAGTGTTACAGACCTTGTACAACAACCTTAACACTACAAACAGAGCCTTAGCAAATTCTGCTGCTAATGGCATGTTTATGTCCAGGTCCTTTAATCAAGCCTATGAGTTGTTGGAACAAATGACTCAGAATTATGCCCAATGGCCTGATGAGAGAAATCAACCAAGGAGAGTGGCTGGTCTACATGAGGTAGATTCTGTAACAGCCTTGTCAGCTAAGTTTGATGCACTATCCACCCTAGTAGAAACCCAAGGACAACCCACTGAGGCAAGATTGTCTCAGCCTCAAGTTCCAATACCCCAACCTCAAGTCAATGCTGCGAACACAAGTGAAACTTGTGTTTTCTTTGGTGGGCCCCATTTGTTTGGTAGCTGTCCATCCAACCCAGAGTCTGTCTACTATGTGGGAAACCGAAATAGGAACCATAATAATTTTTCCAATAATTTTAATCAAGGTTGGAGGCAGAATCAACAGCCCCACTATTTTCAAGGGCAAAGGCAGCAAGCTGGACCCTCCAATGCCCAAACCAAACCAACTTTTCCCCCTCAAAACTACCAACAACCTCCAAGGCAGAAATCTGCTGCTCAATCTTCAGTTCCATATTATCAAAACCAATCTGGTGAGATGTCCTCTTCTTCAACCTCTTCCTTAGAGGCTTTGTTGAGGGAATATTTGGTTAAGAGTGAAAGTAAGCAAAATAGCTTGGAGGCTATAGTGCGGAGCATTCCTGCATCATTGAGGAATTTAGAATCCCAACTAGGCCATTTAGCCAATGCTTTGAATAGCAGACCCCCTGGTACTTTGCCTAGTAACACTGAAGAGCCTGGGAGAAATAATGAGCAGTGTCATATGATAGAGCTCAGGAATGGAAGATCTGTGAATCAGCCAGAAGCTGTGGTTAGACCTTCCACATTAAAAAAAAAAAGAAAAGAGGAAAAATTGCAGACAAAAAAAGGTTCAATTCTAGAGAAAAATTTTGAACCTGTTCATCCTTCCATAATCCCTGTCAGCCACCAAGAGGCTGAGTTTAATGTGCCTTTGCCTGTTCTGGTTGAACCAGAAATCCAGATCCAAGTAGACCATCCTGTAGGGACTATTTCCAAGGAAAATTTACCTCTAAAAGGTCAAGCAACTAAGCCAAATGTTGAGGCACTTGTTGTCAACAACAGACCTCCACCACCTTTTCCCCAAAGGTTGCAAAAACTGAAGCAAGAGCACCAATTTAGGAAGTTCCTTGACCTCCTAAAACAACTTTTCATCAATATTCCATTTGTAGATGCCTTAGAGCAGATGCCTACTTATGTGAAGTTCATGAAAGAAATTCTTTCTAGGAAAAGGAGGTTAGAAGAGTTTGAAACTGTTGCTCTTAGACAAGAAATCAGTCAATATTTGCTTAGCAAGATACCTCCCAAATTAGGAGAACCAGGCAATTTCACAATCCCTTGCACCATAGGAGACCAATATGTAGGCAAAGCATTGTGTGACTTGGGTGCTAGCATAAATTTGATGCCCATGAGTGTTTTCAAGAAGTTAAAGGTAGGAGAGCCTAGTCCCACAATTGTTACCTTGCAATTAGCAGATAGGTCCCTAGTATATCCTGAAGGGAAGATAGAAAAAAATTTAGTCAAGGTGGATAAATTTATCCTACCAGCTGATTTCATCATTTTGTACTATGAGGGAGATATGGAAGTGCCTATAATTTTAGGGAGAGCTTTCTTAGCCACTGGTGGGGCTGTGATAGATGTTAAAGAGGGAGAGTTGTCCATGAATGTGAATGGGGAACAAGTAAAATTTAACATTTTAAAATCCCTGAAATACCCCAGAGATTTAGAGGAGTGTTCAATGCCAGATGTGATTGATCATGCTGTCTAACAAAGGAGGATAGAAGCAGAATTAGTGGATCCACTATAAATCAAGGTTTGTGAGAGTTTGGAAGTCAATAGGACTGATGTAGAAGAATGGTCCAAATGGCTGAACACCAGGTCCATTCCCAATTGGAAAAATAAGAACTTTGAGTCCTTAGAGCTTACCAAAAGGGGGTTTAAAATTCCCAAACCCTCAATTGAAGAGCCTATAATTTTAGAGCTTAAGCCCCTACCTAATCATCTTAGGTACGCTTACCTAGGAGAAAAAGACACCTTTCTAGTCATTGTGTCTAATTTTCTCACTGTTTTGGAGGAGGAACAGCTGTTGGCTGTGTTAAAAAAATTCAAAAAAGTTATAGGTTGGACCTTAGCAGACATTAGAGGTATAAGCCCATCCTTTTGCATGCATAAAATCCTTCTTACAGACCCAAACAACAGCTCTAGGGAGCAGCAGAGGAGACTTAATCCAATAATGAAGGAGGTAGTGAAAAAGGAGATTATTAAGTGGCTGGATGCTAGGGTAATATACCTTGTTTCTGACAGCAATTGGGTCAGCCTAGTGCAGTGTGTCCCTAAAAAGGGTGGGATCACTATTGTGGAAAATGATAAGAATGAATTAATACCTACCAGGACTGTCACTGGTTGGAGGATCTGTACGGATTACAAAAAACTCAACAAAGCCACTAGGAAAGACCATTTTTCCTTACCTTTTATTGACCAGATGTTGGACAGATTGGCTAGTAGGCAGTTTTACTATTTTCTAGATGGCTATTCAGGCTATAATCAAATAGCCTTAGCCCCTGAAGACCGGCCAAAGACCATTTTCACTTGTCCCTATGGCATTTTTACCTTTAGGAGAATGCCATTTGGGCTGTGCAATGCACCAGCCACCTTTCAAAGGTGCATGATGGCCATTTTCACTGATATGATAGAGCAATTTGTGAAAGTCTTCATGGATGACTTCAGTGTTTTTGGAGACTCTTATAAAGAGTGCTTAGACAATCTAGGAAGAGTGCTAGAGAGATGTGAGGAGACAAATTTGGTCCTCAATTGGGAAAAATGTCAATTTATGGTGAGGGAAGGCATAATGCTAGGACATAGGATCTCCAAGGCTGGTTTAGAGGTTGATAAAGCAAAAATTGATCAGATTGAAAAACTGCCACCCCTGTTAACATAAAGGGAATTAGATCATTCCTTGGGCATGCTGGTTTTTATAGGAGGTTCATAAAAGATTTTTCCAAAATTTCTAAGCCTCTTTGTCATCTGCTTGAAGCCAATACCCCTTTCCATTTTGATGAGGCTTGTCTCAAAGCCTTAGAGGAGCTAAAACAGAAATTGATTTCTGCTCCCATAATAATAGCCCCTGACTGGTCACTGCCATTTGAGTTAATGTATGATGCAAGTGATTGGACAGTGGGGGCTTTGTTAGGACAAAGAAAAAATAGAGTTTTCCACTCTATTTAGTATGCTAGCAGAACCTTGAATGGAGCACAGCTCAACTACACAGTGACTGAAAAGGAACTGTTGGCTGTGGTGTTTGCCTTTGACAAATTCAGGTCATATTTGGTAGGAACTAAGGTCATTGTGTATACTTACCATTCAGCTATCAAGTATTTGGTAGAAAAGAAAGATTCAAAGACTAGGCTGATTAGATGGGTTCTTCTCCTACAAGAGTTTGACATGGAGATTAAAGATAGGAAAGGATCAGAAAACCAAGTGGCTGATCACTTGTCTAGGCTAAATGAAGGGCAGCAAGGTGACAATAAAGTTGAGCTAGTCATAAAGGAAACCTTCCCTGATGAAAAATTATTTCAGGTTTCCACTAACACCACCCCATAGTTTGCTGACATAGCTAACTATTTAGTTAGTGGGGTGCTCCTTAAGGAGTTGAGTTACCAGCAAAGGAAAAAGTTGGTACATGATAGTAGGTTTTACCTATGGGATGAGCCATATATGTTTAAGATATGTACAAATCAGATCCTAAGGAGATGTGTGTTAGAGGAAGAAAAAGAGGAGATTTTGAAGCAGAGTCATAACTCACCATATGGTG
Organism: Gastrolobium bilobum; assembly: GCF_033153095.1. NCBI lineage: Eukaryota > Viridiplantae > Streptophyta > Magnoliopsida > Fabales > Fabaceae > Gastrolobium > Gastrolobium bilobum. The sequence continues at coordinate 78,535 of NW_026895129.1, read as the reverse complement.
GTCATTTTGGTGGCATGAGGACAGCAGTAAAGGTGCTGCAATCTGGCCTCTTTTGGCCCACCTTGTTTAAAGATGCCAATTCTATGTCCTTAAGTGTGATAGGTGTCAAAGAAATGGTAATGTCTCCAAGAGGCAAGAGATGCCTTTGAAACCAATTTTGGAAATAGAACTCTTTGATGTATGGGGTATAGATTTTATGGACCTTTTCCACCCTCTTTTGGCAACCAATACATTTTGGTTGCCGTGGATTATGTGTCTAAATGGGTGGAGGCTGCTGCCTTACCCTCAAATGATTCAAAAGTGGTGATTAAATTCTTGAAAAAGAATATTTTCACAAGATTTGGGACTCCTAGAGCCATAATTAGTGATAGGGGAAAACATTTTGTGAATAGGCAGTTTGAAGCCCTCTTAGCTAAGTATGGAGTCAAGCATAAGGTTGCTACTGCCTACCATCCACAAACCAGTGGGCAGGTGGAGGTCACCAATAGAGAAGTTAAGAGAATTTTAGAAAAAGTGGTGAATCCTTCAAGGAAGGATTGGTCACTGAAATTGGATGACTCTCTTTAGGCCTACAGAACAGTATATAGGACCCCCCTAGGATGCTCCCCATACAAGTTAGTCTTTGCAAAGAATTGTCATCTGCCTTTAGAATTAGAGTATAAAGCCTACTGGGCTACTAAACAGTTGAATGTGGATGCTACTGTTTCAGGTGAAAATAGGCTTCTCCAACTTAATGAGTTGGATGAATTTAGACTACATGCCTATGAGAATGCCAAGCTGTATAACGACAAAATGAAAAGGTGGCATGACAGGAAGATTTTAGAGAGGAAGTTTGAAGTGGGCCAGCAAGTGTTACTTTTCAATTCTAGATTAAAACTCTTTCCTGAAAAACTGAAATCTAGGTGGTCTGGCCCATTTAAAGTTACAAAAGTCTATTTGAATGGAGCAGTAGATATTGTAAATGAACAAGATGGCAGAACATTCACTGTCAATGGTCAAAGGTTAAAGCATTATTTGGGGGAGGCAATTGAGAAAGCTCAGATTTTCATCTCCCTCATTGACCCTCCCACCCATTAGCCAAAGTCAGCAGTGAAAAGTCTAGCTTTAGACTTTAAAAATTAAGCATGGTTACTGTGTATTTTGTGATTAAATTTCTGTTGCTGACTATCTTTTTGATATTTGATTTTTTTTGATTTTTTTTAGTAATTACTTTTGTTTAAAAAAGAGAGCATATGATACTAACACTTTTGTCTCTCTTGTTATAGGTGTTGAGTGCAACCTTATCTGAATTCCAGCACAAGATCAGGTTTAAGTATGGGGGAGCAATCAAAAGTGTCAACCTGGTGCTATTTTCCCTTTTAATTGTTGTTTTTAGTTTTTAGTCTTTTTTTATCTGCTGTTTTTATTCTCTATTCTTTATTTTTAGTTTATTTTTATTGTGTGTTGTTAGTGTCATTCATCCTCATGGTTAGAAAAAGGTATTCTGCGTAGTGGAGGACCACACGGTCCAAAACTTACTCCTAAAACCATCAATCCTGAGAGTAATTCAGTATCCTCCTTTACCTATGAGAAATCATTAGAGAGGTACGAGAAGATCATGATAGCAAGAGACCCTACCCCTGTCAAAGGATTTGAGGAACATACCTCATATCTTGCATATGTTTATGAGGTGATGAAAGCCCAACATTGGGAAAAGTTCTACCTTCATCCTAAAGAGGATGAAAACATCAATGTGGTGAGGGAGTTTTACTCAGAAGTGTTAGATAGAATCGAACTGAAGTGTTATGTAGGGGTGTCCACATCTCTTTTGGTCCCAAAGCCATTAAGGAATACTTTTCCTTGCCCAAAAACTCTAAGGACAAGTTTGAAAATTTTCAAAAAAAGAATGATCATGAGTTTATGATGGAAGTGATAAGTGTGATAGGTGTTCCTAGTGCTCAATGGGAAATACATGATAAGAATTACACCTTGTAGAAAAAAAATTTGAATGAAAATGCACAGGTCTGGTATCATTTTCTTAGAGCTAGGCTGCTGCCCACCAAACATGTGCACCTCGTAATTAGAGAGAAAGTTGTTTTATTATGGTGTTTGTTGGTTGGCAAATCTGTTGATGCTGCCAAGTTGGTGTCTAAGGGGATATGTGCTTGTGCTAGTTGGAACAAAGGAAAGCTTAGGTTCCCTAGCTTTATCTCTGAGTTGTGTAAAGACATGATTTGTTGTTTCAAAAGACATATGATCAGTTTTACTCCTTCATGTATGATTAGGTCAGATTAAATGATTACATTGTAGAGAGGGATAGGATTTTGAATGATTTTTTTTTAAAAAAAACTTTTGTCAATTTTCCTGGTTTACCTCCATTTCCTCAAAACTTAACTTGGCCTCCTATTTCAATTTTTACTGACCCACAAGTTGAGCAATTTCAGGCCAAAGTAGCAGGTCCTCCTCTTCCTCATCCTACCAAGAAGGAGGATACACCATCCAGTTCAAGAAAGAGAGGAAAGCCGATCTCAAAATCTGTGATGGAAGAAGACAGTGAGCAGGAGGATGAGGCTGAGGATGAAGTGAAGTGTTCAGAGTCTGAGTCTGAAGACATTGATAAATCTGAGTCTGGCGGCTCAGATTATGAGGAAGAATAGGCCAGAAGCTCTTTTGGCCCCAGGTTACCGTGTTCTTAATTTCTGTCCATATTTTTTGGTAATCTGGTCAAGCCACAGTGAGGACATTGTTCTTTTTAAGTTTGGGGGAATGAATGCATGAATTCTGTTTGTTTTTCTTTTGCTATTTTGATGCATTGTGAATAGTTTTTCTTTTCTTTTCTTTTGTTGTTTTGTTAAGTCTTGTTGTTTGTTGTTTTGTGTACTTGAAGTTTGAGTCTGAGGGTTGTATTGTGTTTAGTAGTGAGTGGTCTGTGTCACAATTAGGTAGCAGGAAATTTTGAAGAAAGAAAGGAACTCAAAGCATGTTGTGTGAATAAGAGTGACATGAGTGGATTAATGGTTGAGTGGTAATGGCAGTGAGAGATTGAGAAAAGTAATTGATTGGTGCAGAATGTAAGTGGTAACAATAGGCATTTGAGATGGTGACTAGACCCAACACAGTGAGTCATTGAGCCTACACAGCCAAATAATTTTTTGATGAGAGATCTTCACTGGGTTAGTGAGGCAAAACTTGTTTTGATGCTCAGTGGATGAAGTGTAGCACTTGCTTAAGTTTAAAACAATGAGGGCATTTTTGTTGTTGTTTTGTTTAACCTCTTTCAAACCAATGAGCCATCCTTAGATCATCATCCATTGAAAACCCAATTTTGAGCCTTTAGCCTTTTCTTTTCACATACCCACATTTTACCCTATCCCACAATCTACCACATATAAGAACCCACACCGTTAATTTAGGAAATTAATTAAATAGATGAGAGGATTAGGAAATAATTTCATAATTGACCCTAATAATTATAAGAAGGCTTAAATAATTATAGTAAGTGATTAAGAATGCTGAAAGTCGCTTTTCTGACGAAAAGCGCAGATATCGGTCTTGCTACTCGGTATAAATGCGTACCGATGAAGTATCCCAGAAAATTATGAAAAGTGCATGAATATTCCTAGAATAATATATAGGACTGTGATTTCAAGTTTCAAGTTAAAATCATGAGAACTGGTGCCAGAACTGACAGTGGCTATGGAAAAGCGTGTATTAAAAAGGTGCTGCGAAAAATAATATAAAAATATGATAAATCTTAGAAAAATCAGTAGGTTCAGATTTCAAAGTTTGAGATTAAAATGTGTAGCGTAGCTATTATTGTTAATACTGTGTGATTAATTAAGTGGACCTATATATAAGCTAGGGCACAATGCCCTAGGTCAGAATACAACATTTTCCTACGTGAGTTTGGACCCCCTTGGCTGCTGGTCAGCTTCTCCTCCCTTCTCACCTTCATTCTCCATAGCAAAACCTTCAAGGAACCACCTTTCTACCTTGTTTCTTCACCTAAACACCTTGTGTGAGTGAGGGATATCATTGGGGGTGATTAGAGAACCTAGCTCTGAGTTTTTGGTCACTGGCTGGGTGGAGTTTAAGGGCTGTTTTTCTGAGTTTGGTGTGAGGGGTCATCTTCTTGGCATTTTGAGCTTCATGGTGCCATGATATGGAGAAAGGTCCAACCTTGTAGTACATTTTCGTGCTCTTGCTTAGTCAGTTCTGTGGGACTATATTGGAAGCTCCAAGGAGGAGTCTTTTTCTGAGTGTTGGAGCCTTGGAGGTATACATGCACCTCTTTGTCATTTTGATGATTTAAGCTTGTTTAATCGGTTAAAAAGTAAAAATTGGATCATTTAATTAAAGGAGTGTGTTTCTGAGTTCTTAACATGCTTATGAATATCTGTTTAGGGAGTCATTGGACTCCAAATCACGTTTAGACCCTTATAATTGGGATTATGCAGTTGTCTGTTCGAATTTCTGCATTCTATTGGAGAAGTATTCGAGTACATTTTGTGTAGTATTCGAATACTTGTCCTCTGGTAATCGAATACTCCTTGCTGGAGTATTGGGATACTTTTCTGGGAAGAAAAGTATTCGGATACCTTTGAAGAAGCATTCGAATACTGGAGAGTATTCGAATACAGTAAGTTTTGGAATTCGAATACTATGGTATTCGGATACTTGGGTTGTTGGTATTCGAATACCTTGTGGTATTCGAATACTTTAGTGAAAGTAATCGAATACTTTTTGGAGACTAGGAGTATTCGAATACTCATTGAGGAGTATTCGAATACCTCCTGCAGGAACAACATGAAATGAGTTAATATGAGTGAGAAAGTCGTATCACTTAATGTAATCTTGAGCAATGATTATTGATGATTAATTACTGTATAAACAGATTGTGATTGTGCTGTTTGTGGGCTTTGAGCTAGTGTGGACTCTTGGCTTGGATAGTTAGCTTGCAAGGTAAGCTTTCGTGTCCTCGGCTTAGCCATTGTTGGTTCCACCATACCCTATGGGGGAATGGTTTATATGCATGATGTGTTTTCATGCTTTGATGATTGGAATGCTTTTGAACTATTAAGTGTAAGGGCCTTATAATATGTATGTGTTGTTTCCACTTCGACGGTTAGCCTGAGTATGTGATGTCATACAAGACGGTGACACTGTGGGTGGGTGCATGTGGCGTCTTGCATTAGTGTGGGTAATAGACATATTCCTGCATTTCTCTGGCCAATAGAATATCTTGACACACATGACATGGTTATCTGTTGCATTACACTAATTTTGGAACTTATATTGTTGATCTATTTTTTTTAGAACTTATATTGCACATGTAAGTGAGCTTGGGGTGGAAGATCATTGAGGACCCCTTGTCTTACTGATATTTCTATTTAGAGATCTCACCCCACGTTTGGGGCGCTTATTTCAGGTTCAAGTAACCCAGGGGTTGAGACCTCTAGCGGCAGGAGGCCAGAGCTTAGTTGATTGATGTTTATCTGCTTATGCTGACTGTGCTTGGATGCTGGTTTATGTCTGTTGATATCATGCTTAAAGCTTTATTTGATGTTATTGTTAAGACTCTGTTGGCTATGTCGTTTATTTGGTGAGCATGGGGATTGTCCATGCCACATTGACTTGACTTCATGTTTTTAGTTATGAGTTGTATCAATGTATCAGGATATTGTCCGGACTACGTGTTATAGATCTGTGACTTAGATACTCACTTATTTATCTATTGAGGTATTTCAGATAGTTGTCTTTTGCAATTTAGATACAAGCGATGTTTTTATGAAAATGATTAAGTAATTCACCTTGGCTAAGTATAATGACGTCATAATTGGAAAGAAAAAGATATTCCGCATTTTTAAATTAAGCGTGGCTTAATACGATGACATGTTAACAAACCGGGTATACATGGGGTGTTACACCACACCTCTTAGTTATAATGGAAATGGAAAAAGAAGAAGGATGTTGTTGGCTACAATAGGAAATGAAAGCAATAGACTGCTAATGAAATGAAAAGTTGGTCATAAAAAAAAAAAAAGGAAAATACAAGAATTTCAAATAGTGAAAAATGGCAGTCAAAGTAGCAGCCACTGAATTGTTTGATTATGCTTCATGATTGTGTTTCATTTCCATTGTAACTAAATGAGCCAATCCCCCACAAATTTCCCACCTTTACCTCGGCCAAGGTACAACCTAAGCAAGCCCCTTTGATTAAGTTTAAGTTTTTGTTTCACTTAGGAGACAAGAGCATCTTATCAAGCCTATGCTACATCTTTTCCTAGTGTTGGATTGAGAGATACAGGACCCTTGAGCATTGAGTGAATACTTCTTTGATTAACCAAGGATGTGAAAAGTTGCCAACTCTGTTGCCTGTTGTAAAATTTTGCATTTTGTGTTAAGAAATGAAAATTCAAAGATCTCTTTTGTCATTATTCTACAGTCATTGAGATACTCATGCATTTGAAATTTGCACATTGTTTGTTGAGTATTTGGATGAAATAAAAGGATCACCAAGCTTCCTGATTTGTGATGGATTAACTGCTGAACTAAGTACATACCTTAGTTCCTTTGATAGTAGTGTTAAGTTGAATTATTGAAAAGTCTTGAAAAGTTGAAAGTTGAACTGTTGTTGATTCTGAGTAACAATGAGTGATGAAATTTTTCTGGTTGTGGAGAGTGGATAATTTGATAAATCCATGTGCTGATTTTCTCTGTTATTAGAGAACAAGCAACAAGTTAAGTTTGGGGGTGTGATAAGTCCAAGAAATGAGACTTAAAACATATGGTATTTATTGTGAAAATGTAAAGAAATATATACTCCTTGTGAAATAGATACCCCAAATGACATTGAATTGAATGTTACTGATTTAAGTGCTAACGGGCTTTTATTTTATTTTCAGGCCCACTTGTTGATATTGTCCAAGCAAAGAAGAAAGAAAAAAAGAAGACAAAAAATCGGGGTGAACCTTTACAATACAAGTCAAAAGAGCCCAAGGGAAGAAAGAAAAGCAAAGAAAGAAGGAAGAAAGAAAAGAAGAGAAAAAAGAGTGGGTCGATCTTTGGCAATGTAAGTCAGAAGCCCAAAAAGACACAGAGCCCAAGTCACTATCAGAAAGGAAAAAGTACAACCCAAAAACACCTAAGGCAACATACAGTCCCATTCACTTTCCTAACCTCACAAACCCTAATCTTCCTTTCTCTCAAACCACTACTCGTAACCTAACCACAGCCGCACACCAAATCCTTAACCCTTCATCTCAAGCTAACCACTTAGCCATCCAATCGATCATCCAGTCCCATTTTTTGTTAGCCATTGAACCACACAAGCTTTTTCCTATAGTCATTCAGTTAACCAAAGTTTTAGAAGTGTGACATGGAGGTTGTTACGAGTGTAGAGAGAGAACCCATTTGGTGGAGCATCTGAGAAAGCGTGGAGCGAAGGGTGTTCGTGTGACTCGCAGCAAGGGGCGCGTGACGTGGAGGCTGTGATGAAAGGGCCCGCAGCCCATGCATGCGCATGAGAGAGCTATAAAAAGAGGAGGAATCATTGATGTGAGCTCTCTTGGTCTTCTGGAGTCTTCTCTATTCTCCTTTTATTTTGCTGGTACTTTAATGGAGTTTCTATTTTTTGGATTAAACATGTCAGTACAGCACTGAGGCTATTTGTAAGAACCTGCACCGTTAATTAAGGAAGTTAATTAATTAATTATGTGAAATTAGGAAATACTTTCATAATTGACCCTAATAATTATTATGAGGCTTAAATAATTATGGTAAGTGAGTAATAATGCTGAAAGTTGCTTTTCTGACGAAAAGTGCAGATATCGGTTCTGCTGCTCGGTATAAATGTGTACCGGTGAAGTATCTCAAAAAATTACGAAAAAGTGTGTATATGTCACTAGAATAATATGTAGGACTTGTAAAACAAGTTTCAAGTTAAAATAATGAGAACTGGTGCCGGAACTGATACTGGCTATGGAAAAGCGCATACCGGAAAGGTGCTGCGAAAAATAAAATAAAAATATGATAAATCTTGTAAAGTTGAGTAGGTTCAGAATCCTAAGTTTCGGATTAAAATGCTAAGCGTAGCAATTAGCGCTAATACATGCGATTAAGCTTTAACCGGCTATAAATACAACTTTTGCACAAAACCCTAGGCATTTCCTATTGCTACGTGACCTTGGGGGAGCTGACCAGCCTTTGTGCACTGTTCCATTGCATTCTTCTTCATTTTGTGAGCCTAAGGTGCCATTCTTCTACCTTTCCCTTCTCCAAAACACCTTTAGTGGGTGAGGACTTGCCTTGGGAGTGACTAGGAGACTCCATTTCTAGATTTAAGTTCTGAGTTTGAGGGGTTGTGTTGGCTGAGTTCTTGGTTCTCTTGGAGGGAGCTTTGGTCTTAGCATTTTAGGCTTGAAGGAGCCATCTTGGTGGTGAAAGGACCAACCTTGATCACCATTTTCGTGTTCATTGGAGGTATGACCTGTAGAGCTGTTGTGAGAGATCCAAGAGCATCATCCACCTCTGTTTTGAGCTTGTGGTATGATCATCACTCTTGTTCTTGAGCTTTCTTAGTTAAAAGTGGAACCTTGATGCATGTAATGAACTTAAGATGATAAACTTAGGTTGGGTAATGTTGAACACACCTTAAATCGCATGTTTAAGCTTCTGTATGCATGAAATGAACCATCTTTGGAAAGGATATCTCGGGAAATGCAGAACTGCATTCTGTCGTGAAATATCCGAATATGGATATCTGGATATGGATATCCGGATATGATATCCGGATATTGATATCCGGATATGGGGATCTGAATATCCGGATATTGGCAGAGAGGTATCCGGATATTGATATTCGGATATGCCCCCGAGAAATATTCGAATATTTTGGGTTTTTGTGAACAGTGAAAGTACTGTTCATACAGAACTGATTTATGGGTTCGTGGACCCTATGTTTATGAAGTTGAACTTCTGTAATAATTAATGTAAGTCAGAATCTAAGTGATTAGGGCTTGTGGCTTTGTGAGAAGCCTAAAGACAAGGAACGTATGGAAAGACGTTGTATGTATATTGTATGAGTGTAGAGTTGAATATTGATATGTTAATTGGTCCATAACAGATTGTGATTCTGCTGTGTTTGGACTTTGAGCTTGTATGGACTCTTGGCATTGGATAGTTAGCTTGCAAGGTAAGCTTTTGTGTCCTCGTTTTAGCCATTGTATGTTCCACCATGTCCTATGGGGGGATGGTTTATATGCATGATGTGTTTTCATGTACTGTTTTATTGAAATGCTATGGAGCTGTTAAGTGCAAAATGCTTATGATATGTATGTGGTGTTTCGCCTAGCCAGGAAGCCTTGGGGTGGTACTGGGGTCGGGTACAGCATGGGCTGGTACTGTGTGGGTAATAGATGTATTCCTGCACTTCTCTGATCAGTAGAATTGTTATAACACACATGACATGATTATCTGCTGCATTGCACTATTTTGGAACTTGTACTGTTGAACTGCTTTTGAACTTATATTGCACATGTAAGTGAGCTTGGGGTGGAAGATCCTTGAGGACCCCTTGTCTTACTGAGATTTCTTTTTAGAGATCTCACCCCACGTTTGGGGCATATATTTCAGGTTCAGGTAATGCGGGGGTTAAGACCTCTAGCGGCAGGAGGCCAGAGCTTAGCTAATTATATGCTGCTTATGTTGGATGTTGGATATGATTGTTGCCTTTTATGCTTTTAGCTTCATGATGTTATTGTTGAGACTGTTGTGGGGCTTTGTTGCCTTATTTGGTGAGCATGGGGATTGTCCATGCCACATTGACTTGATTTTATGTTTAGTTGTTTCTAGTTGTAATCAATAATGTATCAGTATATTGTATGGACTACGTGTTGTAGATCCGTGACTTAGATACTCACATCTATGTTATGAGGTATTTTAGTTAGTTGTTGGATTACAATCACATACAGGCGATATTTTGTAATTGGATTTTAATAATCAACTTGGCTAAGTATAATGACGTCATAATTGAATAGAAAAAGTTATTCCGCATTTTTATATTAAGCGTGGCTTAATACGATGACATGTTAACAAACCGGGTTAACACAGGGTGTTACATTTTATGGTATCAGAGCACTTTCTAGGGAAGAGCTTGTATGTATTGCAATAGCTTAGGATGCTTTGTGATGTCTTGTCTTGTGTGTTTGCTCCGTTGAGTTTTATTATGATAATGCATATGTGATTACATTCAGTGGGCATGATCAACTCATAATTTGTGTAACTGTGCAGAGTCATGGTAATACCTAGGAGAACTCGCGAGACTGTTGAGGGTCAACCCAACCCGATCCTGACTGCATTAGCTGAGATGCAGAAGGCCGCTAGATTGGCCAACATGGCAATGATGGACGCCGCTTGTGAGGCGAACCAGAAGGCCACGGAGGATGCTCTTGAGGCGAACCGTTTGGCGAACATGACCATGATGAGGGTCATGTTGGAGGAAATGAGAGCTGGTCCTGCTGTTGGTCAGTTTCCACCGCCACCGCCTCCACCGCCACTACCGCCGCCGCCTCCACCTAGTCTGCAGGACGAGAGCCAGAGCCAGGTTGAGGGCACTAGTCACTTGACTGGGGTGATGAAACCCTTTGTGGAGCCTGCTGAAGATAAAGATGTGATTGATCGCCGGCTTAATGCTTTTCACAAGCATAAGACACCTTCCTTTGATGGGTCTTATGATCCTATTGTTGCAGCTAGATGGCTACAGGCGCTGGATAAGATCTTCTGGGTCATGCAGTGTACAGATCTGCAGAAACTGATGTTTGCTACCTATATGCTGGAAGGTGATGCCCATGAGTGGTGGATGAACACCTCTCATGCTATTGAGATGCAGGGTCATGTTATGACATGGCCATTCTTCGAGGATTGCTTTCTGGGTCGGTACTTCCCTTATGATGCTCAGGAGAAGAAGCAAGGGGAATTCGACAGGTTGGTGCAAGGCTCGTTCTCTGTTGACGAGTACCTGGCCAAGTTCAATAAGCTGGTTAAGTTCTCTCACTTTCGGATGGAGAAGCCTACTCCGATCTTCTTGGCTGCTAAGTTCCGCAGGGGACTTAATGAGGATATTGCTGGTTACCTCGCTGGTTCTGCTTCGAGAGACTTCGGGACACTGGTGTAGCAGTGTCGGGACATCGAGGACTTCTGCAACTCGAGTAAGGCCAAGAGAGCCAGATTGCTGAGACGGAAGGAACTGGTAGTTCCACTTACTGGAAGGATAGGAAGTTTGCTGGTCAGGGCAAAGGAAAGCAGTTGGCGGCTAGGCAAGCGCCAAATCAGTTCAAGAGGACTATGACTCAGGGGTGTACAGCGAGACCTCCTACTTCCAGCTGCACGGGTTGTGGGAAGGTTCATCTGGGGCCGTGTGCTACCGGTCAGACCATATGTTTTCAGTGTGGCAAGGATGGCCATTATGCTAGAGATTTCCTGTCGTCGACACCGAGAGCTGCAGCAGTTTGAGCAGTTCCATTACAGATGGTTCCCCTTCCACCTACAGCGGCACCTGTTATGCCACCTGCCACGGGGCAAGTTTACACTTTGGATCGTCAGCTGCCGGACCGAGCTCTGAACCTTGTCAGAGGTACTGTTTCCATTGGAGGATCTTCGGTTGATGTATTGTTTGACTCTGAGGCTACGCGTTCCTTCATTGCTACCCCAATTGTTGTGGGGCTTAAGTTGCCCATATTTGTGCTTTCTTCACCGTTGCGGGTGACTACCGCCACTAGAAAAATGTGTGATACCTCCACTGTTCATCGCGATGTAGCATTTCAGTGGGATGGTCGGGAGTTCTCGGTAGATCTGATAGGATTGCCGATGGCCAATTTGGAGATTATTCTGGGCATGGATTGGTTGTCCAGAAATTGTGCATTGACTGATTGTTGTGCCAAGCGAGTTGTGATGTCTCCGGGTGATGCCACAGCCATTTCCTCGCCCCTTTTTTTCATTACTGCAGGCTAGGAGAGCCTTAAGAGCAGGGGCTTTTGGTTATGTCATGTTGGGAGCTTTGGTGAGTGGGTCACAGGAGGATATTGCCGGCATTCCTGTGGTGAGGGAATTCCTCGAGGTATTTCCTAAGGACATTCCTGAGTTTCCGCCGCAGAGGGAGATAGAGTTCTCCATTGACTTATTGCCTGGTGTGGGGCCTGTTTCATTGGCTCCATATCGGATGTCGCCACCAGAGTTGGCGGAGCTGAAGAAACACATTGAGGACCTTTCAGGGAAAGGCTTCATTCGACCGAGTGTGTCTCCATGGGGAGCACTGGTCATCTTCGTGAAGAAGAAAGATGGGACTATGCGATTGTGCACCGATTACAGGCAGCTGAATAAGGTGACAATCAAGAACAAGTATCCTCTTCCGCGTATTGATGATCTGTTGGATCAACTGAAGGGAACTTGTGTGTACTCGAAGATTGATCTCCGGTTCGGATACCATCAGATTCAGGTGAAGCCGGAGGATGTCCCGAAGATCGCGTTTCGTTCGAGATATGGTCACTATGAGTATTTGGTGATTCCTTTTGGACTCACAAATGCACCCGCAGTGTTCATGGATTACATGAACAGGATTTTTCAGCCGTACCTGGACCATTTTGTGATCGTCTTCATTGACGACATATTGATATACTCCAAGACGGAGGAAGAGCATGCTGAGCACTTGAGGATTGTGTTGCAAGTGCTGAAGTAAAAAAAAGCTTTATGCTAAGCCTTCGCAGTGTGAGTTCTGGCTCAAGTCTGTGAAATTTCTTGGGCATGTCATTTCTGCAGAAGGAGTTGCAGTAGCTCCGAACAAGATTGAGGTCGTTCTTGATTGGGAGAGGCCCAAGAAGGTAACTGAAGTGAGGAGTTTTCTGGGTTTGGCAGGTTACTACCGGAGGTTCATCTAGGGATTTTCTATGTTGGTTCTGCCAATGACTCGCCTTACCCGAAAGGAGACTCCATTTGTGTTGACTCACGAGTGTGAGGAATGTTTTCAGGAGTTAAAGGAGAGACTGACTATCGCACCTGTGTTGGTCCTTCCTGATCCTGCTGAGGAAATTGAGCTTTACAGTGACGCCTTCGGAAAGGGGATCGGATGTGTGTTGATGCAGTTGGGCGAAGTGATTGCCTATGCTTCGAGGCAGTTGAAGCCTAATGAGGAGAACTACCCGACTCATGATTTAGAGTTGGCTGCTATTGTGTTTGCTTTCAAGATTTGGAGGCATCATCTTTATGGCATGAAGTTTGCTGTGTTCAGTGATCACAAGAGCTTGAAGTATTTGTTTGATCAGAAAGTGCTGAACATGAGACAGAGAAGGTGGATGGAGTATCTGAAGGACTACGACTTTGAGTTAAAGTACCATCCTGGCAAGGCCAATGTGGTAGTTGATGCTTTGAGTCAAAAATCTGTGAGTCTATCCATTTTGACTATGGGTGATTACGACGTCATTGAGCAGTTTCGAGATCTGACGGTGACTTCCTTGTTTGGGGGTGCACTTCTCGAAATGGAAACCGTGCAAGTTGAGAATGAGTTCATGGAAAAGATCAGAGAGGCGCAAGTGCAGAGAGAGTGCCTAGATTATGTGAAGAACCAGGACGGTGTGTCTTGGAATGAGGATGGACTCTTGACCTTTCAGAAGAGGATTGTGGTTCCTCAAGGTCCGTTGACTGTTGATGTAAGAACCCACACCGTTAATTAAGGAATTTAATTAATAAATTATGAGAAAATATGAAATGATTCCATAATTGACCCTAATAATTATTATGAGGCTTTAATAATTATAGTAAGTGATTAAGAATGCTGAAAGTCGATTTTCCGAATAAAAGTGCAGATACCGGTTCTGCTAGTCGGTATAATTGCGTACCGAAAAATATCCCGGAAAGTTATAATAAGTGCATGATAATTACTAGATTAATATGTAGGACTTGTAAAACGATTTTCAAGTCCAAATAATGAGAACTGGTGCTAGAAACCGATACTGACTTTGAAAAGCGCGTACCGAAAAGGTGCTTCGAAAATTATAAGAAAAATATGATAATTATTGTAAAATTGAGTAGGTTAAGAATCCAGAGTTTGGGATTAAAATGCTAAGCATAGCAATTAAAGTTAATACTGTGTGTTTAAATGTTAAATCACTATAAATAGGCACACTTGGGCATAAAACCCTAAATAGCTTCTGCATGTACGTGGCTTGGGAGAGGGTGACTGACCAGAATAGTGTCCAAAGGCCTTCTTCTCCATTTCTTGGCCAAGTAATCACCTTTTTCGTGGTTTCTTCACCTCCAAACACTTGAGCCTTGTGTGAGTGGCCTTGTGAGTGTGTAGAGAGCTCTTGTTCTGAGTTGAGAGGCTGTTGGAAGTCAGCTTTGAGGGCTGAGTTGGAGAGTTGAGTTGTGGGAACCTTGGAGTTGTCTTGTTAAGCTTCAAGGTGTGTTCTTTGTGGAGAAAGGACCAACCTTCAACTTACATTTTTGTTCTTGAAGGAGTCATAACCTTTGGTGTTGGTAGTGAGCTCCAAGAGCATCCCTCTTTTCTGTTTGAAGCTTAGGTGAGTGGTTGAACACTTGAACTTGTGTTTTGATGCTTAAAAATGGAACCTTGATGCATGTATAGGTTAAAATATGATAACTTAATGTTGGGTAATGTCAAACACACCTAGAAATGCATGTTTAGATGTTGAAAATCGGTAAAAATCCAACCTTAGAAGGATATCTTCACGAAATGCAGTTTCTGCATTCTGTCGTGAAATATCCGGATATCTGTCTGAGAAATATCCGGATATGGGATTTGGATATCCGGATATTAGATATACGGATATGAGAATCTGGATATCCGGATATGTGCAGTGAAATATCCGGATATTGAATATCCGGATATGGTCCCGAGGAATATCCGGATGTTCTCGTATTTCGTAGAACAGCAGCTGTTTTGTGTGTACAGTAGGCTATTGGGGGTTTGTGGACCCTAGATTGATGAAGTTGAACTTCTGTAATTAATGAACTAAGTAAGAATCAAGTGATTAAGGGCTTATGGCTTGGTATGGAGCCTTAAGACGTAAAACGTAAAGGAAAGGTGTTGTCTTTAAGTTATATGCTTGTGGTGCATTATTATTGATATAGTATTGGTCCATAACAGATTGTGAATCTGCTGTGTTTGGACTTTGAGCTGTGGACTCTTGGCTTTGGGTGTTAGCTTGCAAGGTAAGCTTTCGTGTCCTCGGTTTAGCCATGTTGTGGTTCCACCATGTCCCATGGGGGTGTGGTTATATGCATGTTGTGTTACATGCTTTGAATATTCGAAATGCTGTTGAGCTTTATGTGTAATGGCTTTTAATATGCATGGTTGTTTCATCTTGACGGTAAGCCTGAGTATGTGGCGTCATACGATATGGTGATCCGGGGTGAATGCAAGTGGCGTCTTGCACTATGTGTGGGTATTTGGCGTATATAAATCCTGCATTTCTCTGGCCGGTAGAATAGAATTGACACACATGACATGATTATCTGCTGCATTGCACTGTTTTAGAAATGATATTGCTGAACTGCTTTTAAACTTATATTGCACATGTAAGTGAGCTTGGGGTGGAAGATCCTTGAGGACCCCTTGCCTTACTGAGATTTCTTGTTTAGAGATCTCACCCCACGTTTGGGGAATGCTTATTTCAGGTTCAGGTAATATGGTGATTGATGCCTCTGGCGGCAGGAGGCCAGAGCTTAGCTGATTATGATATTACTGCTTATTTGTTAGCATGACTGGATTGGATGCTGTTTATGTTTTCCGCACTGTTATATGTTGTTCATGTTGAGACTTATGTTGGGCTTTATTGCCTTATTTGGGTGAGCATGGGAGTTGTCCATGCCACTATGTCGTTAGTACTTTTGAGTTTGGTTGTATAAACTGATAGTTGTCCGGTCTACGTGTTGTAGTTTCGTGACTAGAGCCATACATTATGTTATTTTATTTAACGAGGTATTTCAATTAGCTGTTTTATTGCAATTACATACAGGCGACGTTTTATTAATTGGTTAATAAGCAAGTTGGTAATGATAATGACATCATAACGAAAAGAAAAAGATATTTTGCATTTTTTAATTAAGCGCTGCTTAATGCGGTAGTATGATAACATTACCGGATATATACGGGGTGTTACATTTATGGTATCAGAGCAATGGTTCGAGGGAAAAGCATGTATGTATTGCAATAGTTAGGATGTTTGGTTGTGTCTGTCCTTGTGTTTACTCCGTCGAATTTTATTATGATAATGCATATGTAATCACATTGCGTGGGCCTGATCAACTTATAAATTGTGTAACTTGTGCAGAGTCATGGTAAAATCTGGGAGAACACAAGAGACTTCTGAGGATCAACCCGATCCTATCCTCGAGGCGAACAGGATGGCGAACATGACGATGATAAGAGTCATGTTGGAGGAGATGAGGGATGGTCCTACTGCAGGCCAGTTACCACTGCCACCGCCGCCGCCGCCTCCACCTAGTGTTCAGGATGAGAGCCTGAGTCACATTGGTAGTGCTGCTCATGTCGCTGAGACGAGGGAGACTCTTGTAGAGCCTGCTGAGGATCGTGATGTGATAGATCGCCAGCTGAATGCTTTCAGGAAGCATAAGCCACCTGTGTTTGAAAGGTCTTTGGATCCTATTGCTGCTGCGAGATGGCTGGAGTCGCTGGACAAGATATTTCGGGTCATGCAATGTACAGACCCACAAAAGTTGATGTTCTCGACTTACATGCTGGAGGGCGATGCCCATGAGTGGTGGACGAACACCTCTCGTGCTTATGAGATGCAGGGTCGTGTCATGACGTGGCCATTCTTTGAGGAGTTCTTTTTAGGCAGATACTTTCCCTATGATGCGCAGGAGAGGAAGCAGGGGGAGTTTGATAAATTGGTTCAGGGCTCGATGTCTATTGACGAGTACCTGGCCAAGTTCAATGAGCTGGTGAAGTTTGCGCACTTCCGGATGGTTCATCCTACTCTGATGTTTTTGGCTGCTAAGTTCCGCAGAGGACTTAGTGAGGTGATTGCTGAGCATATTGCTGGAGCTGCTTCGAGGGACTTTGGTATACTGGTTCAGCAGTGTAAGGACATTGAGGATGTCTGCATAGCGAGCAAGGCCAAGAGGGCCAGGGTCGACGAGACCAAGGGGACTGTTAGTTCCACTCCTGTTTCTACTTCTTGGAAGGACATGAAGTTTGCTGGGAAGGGCAAGGGTAAACAGTTGGCGACTAGGCAGGCGTCTGGTCAGTTCAAGAGGGCTGTTTCACAACAAGGGAGTGCTGCTTGGCCTCCTTCCACTCCGAGGTGTTCGGGATGTGAAAAGGAGCATGTGGGACGTTGTGCTTCGGGGCAGTTGGTTTGTTTCCAGTGTGGCAAGGAGGGCCACTTTTCTAGAGACTGTCCGTCGTCGACGGCGAGAGCTGCAGCTGTTTAGGCAGTTCCTTTGCAGATGGTTCCGATGGCTTCTACTTCGGCACCTGCAGTGCCACTTTCTGTTGGGCGTGTGTACACCTTGGATAGGGAGCAATCGGACCGCGCTCCGAACCTTGTTAGAGGTACTGTGTCTATTGGTGGTATTGTTGTTGATGCATTGTTTGACTCCGGGGCTACACATTCGTTTGTTGCTACCCCGATTGCTTTGGGGCTTGAGTTGCCCATGTCTGTGCTTTCTCCACCGTTGCGGGTGACTACCGCCACCGGAGAAATATGTGATTCTACCACTGTACATCGCGATGTAGCGTTTCAGTGGGATGGTCGTGAGTTCTCGGTAGATCTAATAGGATTGCCGATGGCCAACTTGGAGATTATTCTAGGCATGGATTGGTTGTCTAGAAACTGTGCACTGATTGATTGCTGTGCTAAGCGCGTGGTGATGTCTCCGTGTGATTCCACAGCTAGTTCCTTGTCATATATTTCATTGTTGCAGGCTAGGAAGGCCTTAAGAGCAGGGGCATTTGGTTATGTTATGTTGGAAGGTTTGGTGAGTGGGACACAGGAGGATATCACTGGCATTCCTGTGGTGGGGGAGTTCCTAGAGGTGTTTCCTGAGGAGATTCCTGAGTTTCCGCCACAGCGGGAGATAGAGTTCTCCATTGACTTGTTGCCTAGTGTGGGGCCAATTTCTTTAGCTCCATATCGGATGTCTCCACTGGAGTTGGCTGGGCTTAAGAAGCATATTGAGGATCTTTCAGCGAAAGATTTCATCCGGCCGAGTGTGTCTCCTTGGGGAGCACTGATCATCTTTGTGAAGAAGAAGGACTGGACAATGCGATTGTGCACCGACTACAGGCAGTTGAACAAGGTGACGATCAAGAACAAGTATCCCCTTCCTCGGATTGATGATTTGTTGGATCAGCTTAGGGGTGCTTGCGTGTATTCTAAGATTGATCTCCGGTCCGGATACCATCAGATTCGGGTGAAGCCGGAGGATGTCCCTAAGACCGCGTTTCGTTCGAGATACGGTCACTTTGAGTATTTGGTAATCCCGTTCGGACTCACCAATGCGCCGGCAGTGTTCATGGATTACATGAACCGGATTTTCCAGCCATATCTGGATCAGTTTGTGATCGTCTTTATTGATGACATTCTGATTTACTCCAAGACCGAGGAGGAGCATGCAGAGCATCTGAGGATTGTTCTGCAAGTGCTGAAGGAGAAAAAGCTTTATGCTAAGCCTTCTAAGTGTGAGTTTTGGCTCAAATCAGTCAAGTTTCTGGGGCATGTGATTTCAGCAGATGGAGTTGCAGTGGATCCCAACAAGATTGAGGCCGTGCTGGATTGGAAGAGGCCCAAGACAGTTACGGAGGTGAGGAGCTTCCTAGGTTTGGCAGGTTATTATCGGAGGTTCATCAAGGGTTTCTCCACGATGGTTCTCCTTTTGACTCACCTTACCCGAAAGGAGACTCCATCTGTGTGGACTCATGAGTGTGAGGCGTGCTTTCAGGAGTTGAAGGAGAGATTGACTTCTTCACCTGTGTTGATCCTTCCTGATCCTGAGGAGCAGTTTGAGCTTTACTGTGATGCTTCTGGAAAGGGGCTGGGCTGTGTGTTGATGCAGTCTGGTAGAGCTGTTGCTTTTGCTTCGAGGCAGTTGAAGCCTCATGAGGAGAACTACCCGACTCATGATTTGGAGTTGGCTGCGATTGTGTTTGCTTTCAAGATTTGGAGGCATTACCTGTTTGGCATGCAGTTTGCGGTGTTCAGTGATCACAAGAGCTTGAAGTATCTGTTTGATCAGAAAAAGCTGAACATGAGGCAGAGAAGATGGATGGAGTTTCTGAAGGACTACGACTTTGAGTTGAAGTACCATCCTGGCAAGGCCAATGTGGTAGCTGATGCTTTGAGTCGGAAATCCGTGAGTCTATCCAGTTTGACGATGGGTGACTTCGACCTCATAGAGAAGTTTCGAGATCTGAAGGTGACCACCTTATTTGGGGGTTCACTTCTCGAGATGGAGACTGTGAGAGTCAGGAATGAGCTTATGGAGAAGATCCAAGAGGCGCAAGTGCAGAGAGAGTGTCTCGACTACGTGAAGAACCAAGTCGGTGTGTCTTGGAATAAGGATGGACTTCTGTTGTTTCAGAAGCGTGTTGTGATTCCTCGAGGTCCTTTGACCGAAGAGGTTATGGCGGAGGCCCATAAGGGACAGTTTACTATTCACCCTGGTGCTACAAAGATGTACCAAGACCTGAAGAGAAATTTCTGGTGTCCAGGAATGAAGAAGGACATAGCTGTGTATGTGTCCAAGTGTTTGATCTGCCAGAAGGTGAAGATTGAACACCAGAAGCCGTCTGGTAAGCTTCAACCTCTTGAGATTCCAGAGTGGAAATGGGAGAGCATTTCCCTGGACTTCGTTGTGGGTTTGCCGAAGACTCAGGTTGGCTATGACTCGATATGGGTCATTGTGGACAGATTGACAAAGTCTGCCCATTTTCTTCTAGTGAAGGTGAGCTTCACTACAGAGCAGTTGGCCAAGCTTTACGTTCGCGAAATTGTGAGGCTTCACGGGGTGCCCGAGAGTATCATTAGTGATAGGGACCCGAAGTTCACATCTCGGTTCTGGGAGGCGCTGCAGGGAGCTTTTGGTACTCAGTTGAGATTGAGTACAGCCTATCACTCTCAGACTGATGGACAGACTGAGCGGACTATCCAAACCTTGCAGGAGATGTTGCGAGCTTGCACGTTGGAACAGGGCTCAGCATGGGATAGGTACCTTCCATTGGTGGAGTTTTCGTATAACAACAGTTTCCATGCTAGCCTGGGCATGGCAACCTACGAGGCGCTCTACGGTAGGAGGTGTCGTACACCTACCTGCTGGTCTGAGGTTGGGGATCGTGAGTTATTTGGCTTGGACTTTGTCCAAGATACCACCCTGCAGATCCAGATGATCAGGGAAAAGCTGAAGCAGGCGCATAATCGTCAGAAGAGTTACTACGATGTCAAGCATCGTCCACTGGAGTCCAGTGAGGGTGAGCACGTGATTGTGAGACTTTCACCTGTCACCGTTGTTGGACGGACACTCGGAGTGAGGAAGCTGAGCCCGCGATTTATTGGGCCATACCAGATTCTTGGTAGGGTAGGACCTGTTGCCTACCGGCTTGCCTTGCCTCTGAACTTGGCTAACATCCACGACGTGTTTCACGTGTCTCAACTTCGCAAGTACATAGAGGATCCTTCGCACGTGGTGAAACCGGATGATGTGGAGGTTCGGGAGAACCTAAAGACTCCCGTAGGACCACTCAAGATTCTTGATCATGGCGAGAAGCAGCTGAGGAGCAAGATCATTCCGATGGTCAAAGTGCAATGGTCAGGAAGAACTCCTGAGGAGTGTACCTGGGAGCGAGAGGATGAGCTTCTCCGGCAGTATCCCGACTTCCGAGACAGGTATATTCTGATTTTGAGGACAAAATCCTAAAAAGGTGGGGTGAATGTAAGAACTTGCACCGTTAATTAAGGAATTTAATTAATAAATTATGAGAAAATAGGAAATGATTCCATAATTGACCCTAATAATTATTATGAGGCTTTAATAATTATAGTAAGTGATTAAGAATGCTGAAAGCCGCTTTTCGGAAGAAAAGTGCAGATACCGATTCTGCTAGTCGGTATAATTGCGTACCGAAAAAGTATCCCGGAAAGTTATAATAAGTGCATGATAATTAGTAGATTAATATGTAGGACTTGTAAAATGAGTTTCAAATCCAAATAATGAGAACTGGTGCTAGAAACCGGTACTGGCTTTGAAAAGCGCGTACCGAAAAGGTGCTCCGAAAATTATAAGAAAAAAATGATAATTCTAGTAAAATTGAGTAGGTTAAGAATCCAGAGTTTGGGATTAAAATGCTAAGCGTAGCAATTAAAGTTAATACTGTGTGTTTAAATGTTAAATCACTATAAATAGGCACACTTGGGCACAAAACCCTAAATAGCTTCTGCATGTACGTGGCTTGGGAGAGGGTGACTGACCAGAATAGTGTCCAAAGGCCTTCTTCTCCATTTCTTGGCCAAGTAATCACCTTTTTCGTGGTTTCTTCACCTCCAAACACTAGAGCCTTGTGTGAGTGGCCTTGTGAGTGTGTAAAGAGCTCTTGTTCTGAGTTGAGAGGTTGTTGGAAGTCAGCTTTGAGGGCTGAGTTGGAGAGTTGAGTTGTGGGAACCTTGAAGTTGGCTTGTTAAGCTTCAAGGTGTGTTCTTTGTGCAGAAAGGACCAACCTTCAACTTACATTTTCGTTCTTGAAGGAGTCAGAACCTTTGGTGTTGGTAGTGAGCTCCAAGAGCATCCCTCTTTTCTGTTTGAAGCTTGGGTGAGTGGTTGAACCCTTGAACTTGTGTTTTGATGCTTAAAAATGGAACCTTGATGCATGTATAGGTTAAAAGATGATAACTTAACATTGGGTAATGTCAAACACACCTAGAAATGCATGTTTAGGTGTTAAAAATCGGTAAAAACCCAACCTTGGAAGGATATCTTCACGAAATGCAGTTTCTGCATTGTGTCGTGAAATATACGGATATATGTCCAAGAAATATCCGGATATGGGATTTGGATATCCGGATATTAGATGGATATTATATATCCGGATATGTGCAGTGAAATATCCGGATATTGAATATCCGGATATGGTCCCGAGGAATATCCGGATATTCTGGGATTTCGTAGAACAGTAGTTGTGTTGTGTGTACAGTAGGCTATTGGGGGTTTGTAGACCCTAGATTGATGAAGTTGAACTTCTGTAATTAATGAACTAAGTCAGAATCAAGTGATTAAGGGCTTATGGCTTGATATGGAGCCTTAAGACGTAAAACGTAAAGGAAAGGCGTTGTCTTTAAGTTATATGCTTGTGGTGCATTATTATTGATATAGTATTGGTCCATAACAGATTGTGAATCTGCTGTGTTTGGACTTTGAGTTGTGGACTCTTGGCTTTGGGTGTTAGCTTGCAAGGTAAGCTTTTGTGTCCTCGATTTAGCCATGTTGTGGTTCCACCATGTCCCATGGGGGTGTGGTTATATGCATGTTGTGTTACATGCTTTGAATATTCGAAATCCTGTTGAGCTTTATGTGTAATGACTTTTAATATGCATGTGTTGTTTCATCTTGACGGTAAGCCTGAGTATGTGGCGTCATACGATATGGTGATCCGGGGTGAATGCAAGTGGCGTCTTGCACTATGTGTGGGTATTTGGCATATATAAATCCTGCATTTCTCTGGCCAGTAGAATAGAATTGACACACATGACATGATTATCTGCTGCATTGCACTGTTTTAGAAATGATATTGATGAACTGATTTTAAACTTATATTGCACATGTAAGTGAGCTTGGGGTGGAAGATCCTTGAGGACCCCTTGCCTTACTGAGATTTCTTGTTTAGAGATCTCACCCCACGTTTGGGGAATGCTTATTTCAGGTTCAGGTAATATGGTGATTGATGCCTCTGGCGGCAGGAGGCCAGAGCTTAGCTGATTATGATATTACTGCTTATTTGTTAGCATGACTGGATTGGATGCTGTTTATGTTTTCCGCACTGTTATATGTTGTTCATGTTGAGACTTATGTTGGGCTTTGTTGCCTTATTTAGGTGAGCATGGGAGTTGTCCATGCCACTATGTCGTTAGTACTTTTGAGTTTGGTTGTATAAACTGGTAGTTGTCCGGTCTACGTGTTGTAGTTCCGTGACTAGAGCCATACATTATGTTATTTTATTTAACGAGGTATTTCAGTTAGCTGTTTTATTGCAATTACATACAGGCGACGTTTTATTAATTGGTTAATAAGCAAGTTGGTAATGATAATGACATCATAATCGAAAAGAAAAAGATATTCCGCATTTTTTAATTAAGCGCTGCTTAATACGGTAGTATGATAACATTACCGGATATATACGAGGTGTTACAGTTGAGGTGATGACAGAGGCTCATAAGGGCCAGTTTACTGTCCACCCTGGTGCTACAAAGATGTACCAGGACCTGAAGAAGAACTATTGGTGGCCAGGCATGAAGAAGGACATTGTTGTTTTTGTGTCCAAGTGCTTGATTTTCCAGAAGGTGAAGATAGAACACCAGAAGCCGTCTGGTAAACTTCAACCTCTTGAGATTCCGGAATGGAAATGGGATAGCATTTCCATGGACTTCGTGGTGGGATTGCCGAAGACTCAGGCTGGTTGCGACTTTATCTGGGTCATCGTGGACAGATTGACCAAGTCTGCCCACTTTTTTCCGGTGAAGGTGAGCTTCAATACTGAGCAGTTGGCCAGACTCTATGTTCGTGAGATTGTAAGACTTCACGGGGTGCCCAAAAGTATCATTAGTGATAGGGCCCCGAAGTTCACATCTCGGTTCTGGGAGGCGCTGCAGGAGGCTTTTGGTACGCAGTTGAGACTGAGTAAAGCCTATCACCCTCAGACTGAGCGGATCATCCAGACATTGGAGGACATGTTGAGGGCTTGCATTTTGGAGCAGGGTTCAGCATGGGATAGGTACCTGCCATTGGTTGAATTTTCGTACAACAACAGTTTCCATGCTAGCCTGGGCATGGCACCCTACGAGGCATTGTATGGTAGGAGGTGTCGGACTCCCACCTGCTAGTTTGAGGTTGGAGACAAGGAGCTATTTGGCTTGGACTTTGTCCAAGATACTACCCTGCAGATCCAGTTTATCAGGGAAAAGCTGAAGCAGGCGTAGAATCGCCAGAAGAGTTACTACGATGTGAGGCATCGTCCACTGGAGTTCAGTGAGGGTGAGCACGTGTTTGTGAGACTATCACCGGTGTTGATCGGGCACTTGGAGTGAGGAAGCGGAGCCCGCGGTTCATTGGGTCATACCAGATACTTGGTAGAGTAGGACCTGTTGCCTACCGGCTTGCCTTGCCTCTGAACTTGGCCAACATCCACGACGTGTTTCACGTGTCTCAGCTTCGGAAATATGTAGCGGATCCTTCGCACGTGGTGTAACCGGATGATGTGGAGGTTCAGGAGAACCTAAAGACTCCCGTCGGACCACTCAAGATTCTCGATCGAGGCGAGAAACAGCTAAGGAGCAAGATCATTCCGATGGTCAAAGTGCAGTGGACTGGGAGAACTCCTGAGGAGTGTACCTGGGAGCGAGAGGACGAGCTTCTCCGGCAGTATCCCGACTTCCGAGACAGGTATGTTTCTGATTTTGAGGACAAAATCCTTAAAAAAGGTGGGGTGAATGTAAGAACCTGCACCGTTAATTAAGGAAGTTAATTAATTAATTATGTGAAATTAGGAAATAATTTCATAATTGACCCTAATAATTATTATAAGGCTTAAATAATTATGGTAAGTGAGTAATAATGCTGAAAGTCGCTTTTCTGACGAAAAGTGCAGATATCGATTATGCTACTCGGTGTAAATGCGTACCGCTGAAGTATCCCGAAAAATTACGAAAAGTGTGCATATGTCACTAGAATAATATGTAGGACTTGTAAAACAAGTTTCAAGTTAAAATAATGAGAACTGGTGCCGGAACTGATACAAGCTGTGGAAAAGCGCGTACCGGAAAGGTGCTGTGAAAAATAAAATAAAAATATGATAAATCTTGTAAAGTTGAGTAGGTTCAGAATCCTAAGTTTCGGATTAAAATGCTAAGCGTAGCAATTAGGGCTAATACAGTGTGATTAAGCTTTAACCGGCTATAAATACAACATTTGCACAAAACCCTAGGCATTTCCTTTTGCTACGTGACCTTGGGGGAGTTGACCAGCCTTTGTGCACTGTTCCATTGCATTCTTCTTCATTTTGTGAGCCTAAGGTGCCATTCTTCTACCTTTCCCTTCTCCAAAACACCTTGAGTAGGTGAGGACTTGCCTTGGGAGTGAGTAGGAGACTCCATTTATGGGTTTAAGTTCTGAGTTTGAGGGGTTGTGTTGGCTGAGTTCTTGGTTCTCTTGGAGGGAGCTTTGGTCTTAGCATCTTGGGCTTGAAGGAGCCATCTTGGTGGTGAAAGGACCAACCTTGATCACCTTTTTCGTGTTCATTGGAGGTCTGACCTATAGAGCTGTTGTGAGAGCTCCAAGAGCATCATCCACCTCTGTTTTGAGCTTGTGGTATGATCATCACTCTTGTTCTTGAGCTTTCTTAGTTAAAAGTTGAACCTTGATGCATGTAATGAACTTAAGATGATAACCTTAGGTTGGGTAATGTTGAACACACCTTAAATCGCATGTTTGATCTTCTGTATGCATGAAATGAACCATCTTTGGGAAGGATATCTCGCGAAATGCAGAACTGCATTTTGTCGCGAAATATCCGGATATTGATATCCGGATATGATATCCATCTCCGGATTTTAATATCCGGATATGGGGATCTGAATATCCGGATATTGATATCCGGATATTGGCAAAGAGATATCCGGATATTAATATCCGGATATGCCCCCGACAAATATTCAGAAATTCTGGGTTTTCGTGAACAGTGAAGGTATTGTTCATACAGAACTGAGTTATGGGTTCGTGGACCCTATGTTGATGAAGTTGAACTTCTGTAATAATTAATGTAATTCAGAATCTAAGTGATTAAGGCTTGTGGCTTTGTGAGAAGCCTAAAGACATGGAACGTATGGAAAGTCGTTGTCTTTATATTATATGAGTGTAGAGTTGAATATTGATATGTTAATTGGTCCATAACAGATTGTGATTCTGCTGTGTTTAGACTTTGAGCTTGTGTGGACTCTTGGCATTGGATAGTTAGCTTGCAAGGTAATCTTTTGTGTCCTCGGTTTAGCCATTGTATGTTCCACCATGTCCCATGAGGGGATGGTTTATATGCATGATGTGTTTTCATGTACTGTTTTATTGAAATGCTATGGAGCTGTTAAGTGCAAAATGCTTATGATATGTATGTGGTGTTTCGCCTAGCCAGGAAGCCATGGGGTGGTACTGGGGGCGGATACAGCATGGTCTGGTACTGTGTGGGTAATAAACGTATTCCTACACTTCTCTGATCAGTAGAATTGTTATAACACACATGACGTGATTATCTGCTGCATTGCACTATTTTGGAACTTATACTGTTGAACTGCTTTAGAACTTATATTGCACATGTAAGTGAGCTTGGGGTGGAAGATCCTTGAGGACCCCTTGTCTTACTGAGATTTCTTTTTAGAGACTCACCCCACGTTTGGGGCACATATTTCAGGTTCAGGTAATGCGGGGGTTGAGACCTCTAGCGGCAGGAGGCCAGAGCTTAGCTGATTATATGCTGCTTATGTTGGATGTTGGATATTGACTGTTGCCTTTTATGATTTTAGCTTCATGATGTTATTGTTGAGACTGATGTGGGGCTTTGTTGCCTTATTTGGTGAGCATGGGGATTGTCCATGCCACATTGACTTGACTTTATGTTTAGTTGTTTCTAGTTGTAATTTATAATATATCTGGATATTGTCCGGACTACGTGTTGTAGATCTGTGACTTAGATACTCACATATATGTTATGAGGTATTTCAGTTAGTTGTTGGATTGCAATCATATACAGGAGATATTTTGTAATTGGATTTTAATAATCAACTTGGCTAAGTATAATGACGTCATAATTGAAAAGAAAAAGTTATTCCGGATTTTTATATTAAGCGTGGCTTAATACGATGACATGTTAACAAACTGGGTTAACACGGGGTGTTACACTATTCCGGTGATTAGGACTAGTGTTGTAACTTTACGATTTCTGAACTTTATTTCTCTGTAATTTTCGTTTCAGTTACTGTTTTGTAGCTTTGCCCTTATGGATATGAGCTAAACCTTTTAAGGTTGGGTCTAGGTACCCGAACCTCAGTGATGGTTAATTGTTAATTACTTTTGTTAACTTTTGATTCTCAGTTATTTAATGCTATACTTTGTATTTAAACATTTTGTCATTGAGGCCTGATGGTAGATGTTGTGTTAGGAAGAAGTCATCGAGAGATGATTGAATCTGGAAATGCATTAAGCACATGGACTTGAATGTGAGAGCATTCAAGGGCTGTCACTTAGAGATAAGGACAGCCAATATGTAATTGTGGACTTGGAATGCATGAGTCCTTACTTCATCTAGCACAAAGATGTGTAAATGATTGTTTAGGATAAAATGGTTTTGAGAGATTAAAATCAACAAGAAGTGTTCTGTTAACTGGGAATTAATTTTAATAATCTGTAGTTGACAATTACTCCATTGTTGAGGGAAAGGTAACCGAAGCTCAACCCATTTCCCCAACTATTTTCTCTGACTTTTAAATTTTTCAATCATCATTCTGATTTTACAAGTTGTTTTTGTTATCTAAAAGTTCTTTTTACATCAGATACCTAAATTGTTTTCCCCACTATTTTATCACTTAGCCCAAGAAATCAACTCAGAAAATTCTAAAAAATAGAGTCACTAGTCAATAATATTTCAACTTAGTTTTGTGATTACTTTGTTTGTAGTTTTACTCTCTTTTTAGATTAGATTTAGTTTTAGCAATTGCAATTTTAGTCAAGTCAAAAACGCCAAAGATCCTTGTGGGAATGATATTAGGGTCTCAAATACGCCCTATATTACTTGTTGTCGCGTATACTTGCGCGCTTACTTGCATAACTGTTTGTAAGGCAACATAGCCTATGAACAAGTTTATATGTTGGATGTTACTTGCAGTATGTATTTGGCATGAGTATGATATTACAGTATAATATATAATGTATATTCAGTTTCATGATTTGTATATTAGTTACGTTAAATATTCTGATTATTAATTATGAATTATGGAAAATAATATTGTACAGGTATGAGACTGTACAAATAATAATAAGAGATTGAATAATGAATTAAACGTGGCAATACATATACAAAGAAAAGAAAAAGTTTACTCACCTAATTACACTAGGTAATGGTGAAATGCAAATAAAATCTTCCGCTAAAGCAATTATTCATACGCTTAAAAGTACCATATGTAATTTAACAACCCGATTATGAAATTGGGGCGTTACATCTAACCAACCAAAATGTGACAAACATAAAGTGGTAACTGTCAAAAGAAAATGAGGAAACCAAAGGTCAATTGTGGTAGGACAACTATTTCGAGTTAACATCGACAAGATAACCTTTCTAAAATGATTTAAGGAGACAAATTTCAATGGACAATATCAAATAAGAATGCAACCTGTGCTCTAGCCTGAGAAGATCCCTCCAAAATTGGAAATCTAGAAACACATAGCCAAAGTGAAATAAAAACATAGCCAAATGAAGGAAAACTCAAGGAAACCAAGACACGTTGATTGAACTAAGAGCCTATCCATCATCAAAGAGCTCACTAAACACGCGAGATACGTAGGACAACATATTGTATAGGCTGTCAAACAAGGCCTATGTATCAAGCATGGGTATAAATAGGCCTGGCCTGGCCTGGCCTTTTTTGAATATTGAAATAGGCTTAGGCTTGTGGAAAAGGCTATTTAGCAAAGGGCTTTATTTTTCTCATGTTGCATGAGACAAATTGTCTCATGCAACACACAAAAAAGTGGATGAGACCCACTAATAAGGAGAGAGAAAAAACAAAAAAGTGAGTCTATCCACTTTTTTCTGTGTTGTATGAGATAATTTGTCTCATGCAACATAAGAAAAATAAAACCTTTAACAAATAGGCCAAAGGTTAACTATGAAAAGCCTAGCCTACAAGCATATAGGCTAGCCTTTTAAAATTTTTAAATAAAATAATATATTTATCTTAACTACTATTCATTTATCCTAAGTCTCAACTCTCAACCCTAATTTCTTTTCTTGTGCGCCGCTTCTCAGTTCTCACCCTAAGAGCACCAACTCGTTTGTTGGATATTCTAGTTAGAAAGAAGAGAATTTTAGCCATGTTCTCACCCTAATTTATCGGTTTCATATGGGTTTATTTGTTTCATATTATTTTTATAAATATATCATAATTGGTAGGCCTAGAAGGTCTATAGGCCATGTTAGGCTTTTTTTATTTTTTAACAATAGGTCAGGCCTGGAATATAAACCAAGCCTTTAATAGGCTAATAGGCTAGATAGGCTCAACATATTTTTACGTAGGCCTAGGCCATGAAAGCCAAAGCCTGACCCATTTACACCCCTAATTACAAGCAACTCAGACTGCAACGCTGAGCTTCAAATAAAACACATTAGTACAATCCAGTAGTCCGAACTCTTAGAGTGTCGCATTGAGAGGCAATTGTTCTGGATCCATGCAATGATTTCCACAACAACTAGAAGAAGCTGACTAAGAGAAGTGACAAATTTAAATGCTAAGGGACATTATTTGTTATTCTATACCCCAACAATTTGACTCCCTCTCAAACTCTAATATCTTCATGTAATCCCTTTTATGCTCGATTATTCACTATCATCTCGATTCCATCAATTCTCTCTATTATGGAATAAAATTTTGTGGTAGTCCCACTTGTTAAAGGTGAACTCATAAAGTTTTGAAAAGTATTTCATTAGCATTTTTATTTTTTTTTAAGATACTCCAATCGATTCATCGCTTCGCAACTATTCTGATTTGGGGCTAATTCTAGGATTAAGACTTTATGTCCCTCTCAAAGACGATACTGGAGAGGATCGAATACATACTCTCACTCTCACTTGCTTAGTTCTCTAATGCCAATTGAAGTACCTTTCATTTGATTACATAGCATTTCTAGTGAAAGCAAATAGAGACGGTGTTTAAATTCAGCTCTACAAATTTTGACATGCCCGAGCTGTTTAATATTTTTGTCTTTTATCTCTCTTTTCCAATGCCTCATACAAAATTCTGATTGAAAAAAGAAAATACAAATACTTTAACAAATTGATAATACTTATTTAAAGACAGATCGCGATGATGGACCCTTAGGTATTTTGAAACTACAAGATCATATAATCAATCTTAATAATCTTTAAATTAAATGTTAAATTGAATTATTAACTAGTATTTGATCTTTAACTAATCACTATAATTAACGTGCTAAAAATATTCATGCGAGTCTCCCTGTGATTATCACCATGACACACATTTCCCAACAACAACAACAAAAAATTGTGTAAAAGAGACAGAAGCAAAAGACTGACAATAAATCTGAAACGGTAATAAAACAGTGTTTGGATGTTGAAGGGTCTGTACCATAAGGGACCCTCAAAATTTAAAGATCACTGACCGCAATCCTACAGGATTGGATGCATCCCAATTTACTGCAATGTGCAGAAACCCAAAGTTGAAATGAAGAAACGTCTTCTTTCTCCTTTGCTTTCCCAGGAAATTGTCCTTCAATTCAAGATGCAGAAAGGCACAAAATTACCAAAAACCAAAAAACCAATCAGCGAACTGAGATCAAAATAATAAATCAAACCTGTGGTAAATTAATATTTGCTTTGGAATATCCACCCCTTGCATATTAACATCGGTCAAACAACCAAAAATAAAATAACAAAAAAATAAATAACAAAAAGGAAGTAAATAAATAATAGCAATTCTATCACTAAGCTAACAGATTGAGCCGTCTAGCCAATATCACCATCACCAGCATCACGATCAACGGTCAAAGCAGAAGAGGAAGAACAACAACAACATGGTCACTGGCAAGAATTTGAGTTTAGAAACACGTTTTATGCTACAAATATCCCATCTTTCACATAAGGTATGGAAACCCATTTGCCTGATAACGATTCTCATATCAAAGACGGTGTATTCCTCGATCCAATAGGCTATGGTACCCACAAGCCTAATCATATTCCACTGTCCCAGTTTCTTCAGCTTCAGCTTCAGCTGCTGCTGCTGCAACCACAACCAACACCAACCCCAACCCCACAATGGTATCATCACATATGCCCACAAAATAATGGGAGAGGAAAAACAAAATCTTTATAGTAATATTTGAAAACAAACTGGGAAGAGACTAGAGGGTCGGTTGTGGGTGCATATTTTGTCAAAAAGAAAATGAATAAAACTAAAAAAAAAAAAAAGAAAAAAAAAAAGTTGCATGTTTCTAAAAATTTCTTTTTTCCCTAGAAGACGTTTGATTTGATGAATTTGCTTGTCCTATCACCAGAAGAAGTTAAGAATTGACGATGTTTGAAAAGGGTGGTGTTGTTGAGGAAGACCTAGGTGTTAATTAAGGATGTCATGCAGTGCTATGAGTGCAATGGATCTGTCCCAGACTCCCAGTGTGATTGTCTGTCCAATAAAACATAATATGGCCCAGAAAATGTGGGCAAAGAAGAAAAATGAGGAAATGAAAGGTTGGTGGGGCGTGTGAATACGGTTTTTGGGCATGAGATAAATCTGCTTTTTTGGCTTAACCCTCTACACTCCCTTAACTCAAATCAAATCTAAATCCTTTCCTATGGTTGCTTGCAACTGAAGACCAGATTGCCTATATTTGCGCAAGCAACCTATTTCTTCTTCTTGCTTCCTTGTCTAACCTTAATTAATTAATGTAATTCCACTCATGCCCTTCTTAAAAAGTTGGGTTTACACTTTTGAATTTGATTGTTTTATTATCTTAAGGGTTATATTTATCTCATTTAATCTGAGATAAATTAAATTCTTACACACATAATAAAAGTGGATCTCATCTTTATTTTTTTCTCTCCAATTATTTACGAATCTCTCTTATAATTTTATTTCACTAACATAAAATAATATCTCCAATAATATAAGAAAAATATTTTGCTTGTCTTAAAGTATTAATACATTGCCCGATTGTTAGGTAACAGGGGAAGTTATCGTAGATAGATCCGTCAAGTTCATTGTTATAAGTGGGTTTCAATATTACTGAGTAAATTAGCTTATGAGTCTCCAACAAATATTATAGGGTCTAATTTATTTTCTTAGAAAAAAAGTAAATTTATGATCTCTTTAAAATTCAAAATAAGTTCATGTTAATTATTTTAAGGGATTAATGTGGGCCTTATTTTAATTTTAAAAAGATCAAAATTTTGACTAACTGAGTTTATTTTAAATTTCAGAGAATCACGAATCGACTTTTTTTTTAAGAAATTAAAATGGGCCAGTAATTTTTGTTGAGAACCCAAAAATACTTTACTCAATATTATATCTTAATCCAAAATTTTATAATAAATAACTTCGGATATTATATCTTAACCCCAAAATCTTATAATATTAAATTCGTGGATTTATATAATTTTCTCTTAATTTATTTATAAGCAGCATGAGACTTCACTCCTCTTGTTTGAATTCTATCCTCAAATTAGTTCCTTATGTAATAGTTGATTTAATTCTCACAAGCGCTTCCTATTTAAATTTTAGAGTTAATACTTTTTTCGGTAGGCTTTTTGACTCTTTTGCCCCTTATTAATTAATTAATAACCAATTTGCCCCTGATCCAGAACTATCCACCAACCTGCTCCCTTTTAGTCGACTACCTTGCTTTTTTAGTCGAGCAAATGGTCAAAATTCAGAAAGTGGACTACAGCAAATTTAGTCGACTAAAAAATCATCTTAATCGACTACATTTTTGGGATATTTAGTCGACTAAGTAACGATAGTTAGTCGACTAAATATCGACTGAAACCCTATAGTTTCCATGTTTTCGGTCTCTTTTCGATTGTTGTTGTTGTGTAAACCTAAATAGCTCCCTTTGTTCATGTGTAATCCTCTCAATCCGATTGTATTTCATCCCACCATCTCTACAGACCTAATATTGTGAAATCATTGTCATTGCCCAATTCCAAACCCCCAAAATCCGAACCCAAACCCCCAATTTCAGAACCCTAGTCCCAATTTCGTGAGGAATATGAGCACAAGTCCAAACATATATGTGACAATGATCTACTATGATGGAAAGCATTATGAAGGCCCCAATGGTGTTCAATTTGAATGAAAAACGAAAATGTTGAAAATCAAACGGGGCACTACATACAATGAGTTAAAGGGGAGAATTCAGCAAAAATTGGGTCTGCAAGGCAGCCAATGCGTTCAACGGATGATTGCCAGGGTAGAGACTACAGTTGCTAAGGATGCTATTTACTACATTGGTAACGATATATGTGATGATGAAGATGTCGAATGTGTCATAGATGCAATTGTTGACCGAAAATTTCAAAATTTTATTGAGATATATGTTGAATTAGATTGTGGTCAATCTTCATCTGCACCCATGCATACAAGAAGTGAACCGTATTTTGGTCATGAAGAAAGAGTAGTCGATTTATCTGCACCTGCACATGTCATAAGTCAGATAACACTGCGGGAAATAGATGAGGATGAACAGGATGCCGATATGGACAGCGATGAGGACGGTGAACCTGAGAGTGTTATTCCGCTAGGTGACACGTCAGATACTGACGTAGAGGGTGATTTCGACGCTGACACAAGCTCATCATCCCCGGGTTCGCAGGTTACGAGACCACTTCGTGTTGACCCTGTTAGCAGTGGTAAGATTTGTTTTTTAAAGATTTAATTTAGCAATTATTTTTTTTGTTATGAATGGTATTGACGGTGGCATTATAATGCATCCGTAGGTTCTGAGGTCGAGCCATTTTGGAATGAAAGCTCACATTATTCCTTCATTAATTGGGCTCACCCTAATGATGAGACGGAGATATTGTATGGTGACGATGATGATCACGGTGGCTGGCAATTAGGGGTGCAATCCTTGAGATTTCACGATTTGGACCGTATTTTGGTGCAATCCACACGCCTGAGGGAAGGGTTTGGGGCGTTCTTCAGCTGCTCCTGCGGATTTGGGGTTTGAGCCGCCTCCTTAGTCGATTAGGTTTCCTACTCCCCCTCTGCCGAATTGGGGGGGTTTTAAAAAACAAATCCGTCGATATTTAGTCGACTAAATATCCCAAAAATGTAGTCGATTAAGATGATTTTTTAGTCGACTAAATTTGCTGTAGTCCACTTTCTGAATTTTGACCATTTGCTCGACTAAAAAAGCAAGGTAGTCGACTAAAAGGGGACAGGTTGGTGGATAGTTCTGGATCAGGGGCAAATTGGTTATTAATTAATTAATGAGGGGCAAAAGGGTCAAAAAGCATTTTTCGGTACTCAGCAAATTTTATGATGCTCGTTTTAGTCCCTAACAAATAAAAAGGCTATTCATAGTCCCCAATCAATTCAAAGTGGACCCATTTTAGTCCTTTTAAGGAACTAATATTGGCTTTTTTGAATTTGTGAAGGAGCACGATTTCAACTAAATGGATTCATTTTAATTTTTTAGGGACCATGAATAGTCTTTTTATTTGCTAAAGATTAAAGCGGGTATCGTAAAATTTATTGAGGATCAAAATGATATTTACTCTAAATTGTACTTTTCGTATTCCTATTTACTCCCCCGAGCTCCGTTAGGTGACCTAAAACTCTTTTGTTATTCTTATTATAAACTATATACTATCATTACTAGAGACCTAGTTGTACTTCAATTT
Organism: Gastrolobium bilobum; assembly: GCF_033153095.1. Classification (NCBI taxonomy): domain Eukaryota; kingdom Viridiplantae; phylum Streptophyta; class Magnoliopsida; order Fabales; family Fabaceae; genus Gastrolobium; species Gastrolobium bilobum. Next base: position 43,641 of record NW_026895129.1, on the reverse strand, counting down.
TTACAAAATAAATAAATAAAATTTGAAATTAAATAAATAATCTTAAAATGACACTATAATTTTTAACATAAAAAGAAATTTTTATCCGTACGAAATATTATAAGTGAATTAAAATTACAATAATAATATCAACACGAATTTTATTTTCATAATTTCTTCGCGGATTCTCATACTAAATCATTACTCTCTCCATTTCAAAATATTATCATTAAAATCATTGCATAATAGTTAGGAAAGTTATTGAATAGCCTTGATTATAAACGAATGAAAAATAGAAAGTGTATTTCACTAAATTACACTTTATATTTAAATGCTTCTAATATTAAAGTTTTTGCTCTCTTTTATTTCTTTAAATAAAGATATTATAAATAAAAATAAAGCTTAAAAAACTCACTAATCTATTAATTTTTAAAAATCACAATTAATTAAAATAATGTTTGAAAGCATCAGATATTTTAAACGAGAAGTAATAAATAACACAATAATTACACATATATAATAACTTTTTTGAAATGATACAAATGAGTTCACAATAATCTATAAAAATAATTATAAAGATAATTATTCGTATACATGTATATTATATATTTTTATAGGGTTTGTTTTTTCTGATGTTACTTTAGATAACTTTATCTAATGTTCATCAAAACGATGTCGTTTTGGGACGAAAATCATTGTATTTTTGTAATTTTAATTTATTTCAGGCTTATAATAGTCTTTATCACTCTAATTTTTTAATTTTTCAACCCCAAAACGACGTCGTTTCGGTGAACATTAGATAAAATTATCTAAAGTAACAGAAACTTTTTTCCATTTTTATATCCACAACCCATTGCATTGTACATAAATAGAGATGTAAATGGACTAGGCTGGCTTACAGGAACCTACGGCCTAGCTTATATTAAGTTAGGCCTAGTCTATTACAAATAATAAAATAGAATACGTTTAGACTTTTAAAAAAAATCTTTTTATAAAATAGGTCATATGCTTTTTTATATACGTAGAGCCTGTAAGCCTACATGCCAACCTATATCATATTATTAATTTTAAATAAAATAAATAAAATTATTATTTCAATAATTTTAAATAATAAAATAATATTATTTTAGTTATTCTTTTAATTGTTGAATGTTTAATAGGCTTAAACAGACTAATAGGTTTAGGCTAAGCCTTTTATTTTTTATATATAAATCAGGTTAGACTTGTAATTTGGAGCCTATACAAATTAACAGACCAGGTCAGACTCAATATTTTTTACACAAATTTAAAATATTTAAGGTAAAATCTAGCCTAAACTATTTACATTTCCTGTAGATAAGTTTTCTCTTTTTTTTTTTTTGGAAATATAGATAAGTTTTCTCTTGCTAAACTATTCTCAACAAATTTCAAGGCCTTAAATTTCTCCCCGCCGAAACAAGCACAAACGCCGAGGTTAAATTTATCGAGACGACCACCAAACCCTACAGAAAAAGTGGTTCAGCCTCCAACATTCGTTTGGGGATTCTAGGGATGGAGGGCATTGGGATTTTATTAATGTGCTACCTGATCATAATATTGTTGGGTGATCCTTTATCAAAAAAAAAAAAAAAAAAAAAAACTCTCTATTCATATCTCCTTTTATTTTTTAAATTTCTTCTCAATCCTTCCTCCAATATTTGAAAAGGGAGCATAAGTTTTTACAAGCACAAAAAACAAGCTCAGCGCATTGGTAGTATCACAAGAGCGCTTGGTGATGAATATTATTAGTGTTTATGTTGCACCAACATCAATACGGGACACAACACGTCTACATATTAATTCTAAAAAAATTAGATTTTGACATATTAAGACATGTTTTGATATTAAATAATATTTTTAATATATATAATATAGTTTACGTTTACTACACTAGTAGCCCAAAATAAATCATACAACTAATCAAATATTCAAATTTCATAAAATAAATATAAAACAAAAATAATTTTTCATGTCAAATTTCATAAAAGAAAATATTTGATTTATAAATTAATTTTTCATGTTTAGTTAAAGAAATAAAATAAAATTTGGATCTCAAAAAAAAAGTATCGAAAAACGTTGATCGCATGTCTGAGCGTTGACCACGTGTTGGAAACACATTTCGCATCGTTAACCACGTGTCCCAAAAAGTTGATTGCATGACAGACGTGTATCAAAACGTATCGAAACGTGTCAATATCTGACACACATTGTTTACTTCAAATCACTGTTGTAAAACTCGGCCAGGTCGACCCGAAACTTGGTGAACCTGTCATCGGATCAGCTCGAGTCAAGTATTGGACCGGTCATGCATCGACCTGGTCAAACCCAATCAAAATCCAAACAAAATCGGCCATACCCAGTGACCCGATTGGGTCATGCATTTTAAAAAAAAAATCAAAAAACCAAACTTGTTTAATCTTATAAGAAAAAATTGTAGAACTCGTTGTAAATTTTTTTTGAAATTTTATTTGTTAGTATACTCTTATACAATGATCTCAAATTTCAGCTTCCAATACTGAAGTAATTTGTTGAATAATAAATTAAGAGAACGTGACATATATTATTTTAATGTAGTTGAATTTGAAAAATATGAGTTCAATGTTTATTGAGAAGTATGTTTATGGGGATTCTGAGTTGTAATTAAAATTGACATAATAATAGCGTGCATTTTTATTTATTTATGTTTCATGTTTTTGAACTTATTTAGTGAACCTTGTTTAATTCATTTTAGATATGGAGAATATAATTGAATGTATAAGTTTATATTTTTATATATTTATATATATTTGGATTAACTGGTCCGACCAATGACCTAGTGATCCAGTATCCCGATCGAATCGATGCTCAGGTCGGATTTCATAATACTGCTTCAAATAACATGTCCGTGTTTTACACTGTCATTCAAAATAAGGCACGTATATTTAATAAGATAGTTATTAGAGACTTTCTCTATTTTTCTTTTCTCCTCTGCATTGATATATATATTGTTATGTCAATGTTGGTATTTTATTTTTATTTGGAGAAATGTATAAAATAGCGAATGAGACGGTAGTACTATACTATAGATATTTTCCCAGGAATGGTGAGGAAATCACTGGACACAGCTCATTGTGTCCCTGACATTGAGCATGAGTCTGTTTGTTGGATTCCACATGGGTTGCATATGTAATTAATGTGAGATTTATGAGATTTTGGACATTTTTATTTTTTGAACTATCTTATGAGGTGATGATGTCAAGATTTCTTTATATTGATATTTTTGTTAAAAGTTGAAGTAATATAAAAAGTTATTTATAAACTAGATTAAAGTGTCTTTTAGACACCGAATACTGAGAGGTAGGTGAAATCGCCATGGATATATATCTTAAAGGAGATGACAATGTTGAAGATTTCACATGGTGGGGTGGTGATCTCAAAATTTCATAATAAATATTTTTTTTTCACGTGAAAGTTTAGATTAAGAATACACAGAAAATTAGGAAAGACCACCAATTTTATTGACAATTTAACTAGTTGTGGCTCCATAACAAAGACTTTAATTCATGCTGACGGAGGATAGAAAAGTTATAAATATGTGACACGAACTTAGAACTTTAAATCTCATAATGATCTCCTTCAGTCATCCTTCGAAATAAAGAAGAAAAGGACGACAAAGCCAAAAGTGAAAAGGGTACCTAAGTCATTTGGTCATAAAGTAAAGAACTAAAGGGTGTGAGCAAAAGGAACCCGGATTTTACGTTTCCATGGTAACAGAACAAAAAGAGGGTGGCCCTTGTCATACAATATCTAAGAGGAATTTCCCTTTTCGGGTAGCTGCAGTGCTGTTTTCTTGCATGAGTGGACAATGTATTTAAATCAAAGGCCAATCTAATTAGTCATTAGTACGTGTATAACTTTAATCTTTTTGTCATTTTTTTTTTCGATTATGAAGGAAATTACAATTTTTTTTTGGGGTGACACGTAATTTGCAATATGCTGATGAATGATTGCGGTCAATAAACTCCTATTAGAGATAACATATGATCAATTATGTTCACCAAAGCTCCAACATAAATACTAAAACTGCGGGGAATTTACTAGAGGGTTAATATGTTGAGTTTTATTTTGTCTCAATTCTGATCTTCATGATTAGGTGGAAAAGTGTTGAAAATTTGCCACGTTTTGAGTCGAAGTGAAGAGAGTATATAAATTGACAATGAAACTAACAGCACAAGAAGCTTTGCTGAGCTCAAAGCATTAACTCAAGGCTATGACGACAGAAAACACAAGGTTCAGAATGTCTGACGAAAAGTCAAACATCAAAGAAATAAAATGGATTTTCTGAGAGTGGGAGGTACCCGAAGAGAAAGCATCTCTTAGGGGATGTTTAGTACGAGAGAAAATCTTTTTGATTGGAAAGAAAATTTGCATGAGAATATGATCAAAAATTTTTGTTGCCGGGTAAGTAACGAAATATGTTTGGTAGTTTAAAATTTTGCAGGGAAACTTGGATTAATTTTACTAAGATATATTTGGTTGATCGTAAAAAAATAATAGAAATATTTACTGAAATTATCTTTTTCCACACCTAAACAATGGCTCACCAATTGAGGTTTGATAAATGTACTTTGATGGAGGGCATTTTAGTCACAACAAAGTTTTAAGAATTTGCCACTGAATTGGCAAAAAAAGGTAACCACTCCTAAGATTGCAAAATTTTTGAACCCATTCATGAACAAAGTTAAAACACGATAAGCTTTTTTTCCTGGACATCTTTTTCTTAATCCTCTTACCAAACATTGCCTATTATTTTTTCTATCCTATTTTCTTGGCTAATTTTTTTTGGCCCTTACCAAACAGCCCCTTAATTCAAGATAAGAATACACGAATCTCAAATCAGACGGTTGTGGTTGAAGAGGTTTTATCTGAAAAATAACCGCATATTGAAGCAATGTTATTAAAATCGGCTCGATCATTGATTCGATTGAGGTACTGAGATATTGGATCACTGTTCAATCAGTGGGTCACTGGTTTAACCACATGACTCAGTAATTATATGCAATTTTATAATTTATATTGAAAAAATATAAACATACTCAAATATCTATAAAAAAATGATAAAAATTTCAAATATTTTAATATAAAAATAAAATCACATATTATTATCCAATAAAGGATCAAACAAAATATAATGATCGTGATATGAGGCTTTAGGTTCAGAAAATGACATCTCTAACTATAAATCAAATTAAAATTTTCTGCATAATGCATAATTGAGATAATATTAGTGTTGTAGGTACATAACTTATGTAAGTCAACAAGCAAAAAAATATTCAAATATGTCCATTATGATTGTTTTTTTGAAAAAAAAAATAATTTTGGAATTTTTTTTTGGACCGGACCGGGTCACCGGTTAATTGACCGGGTCACTGGTTAATTGACCGGGTCATCGGTTTTCATGAAAACCGGCCGGATCGAACCGGGTCGCACCGGTTCTAATGCATGGTCGGTCCATTGCTTCAACCGGATCGATTATATGATCATTTTATCGATTCTCAGATCGATCCAACCGGATCGGTCCGATTTTATTAACATTGTATTGAATGAGAGAAAGAAAAGAAATAAAATAAATTTGTAAGTGGCTTGTGAAATTATAAAGCACAACATTAATCTTATTTATTTAAAGAGTCGAAGAAAGTTGGGAAATAGTTGGATTTTTCAAGAATTTTTTTTTTTACCCTTTTATTCAAAGTTTAACACATATTATCGAATTATTTTTTTTGCCAAATTATTTATTAATTTAATACGAATAAAATGCTCATACAGAATAATAATCTTGGTTCAAATATATTTAAAGTTGTTTAGCTCAATTTTTAGAATAATTTACTCTGGGCTAATCCTAGAAAAATCTAAATATTAATTGCACCTACTATAATTAATATTTAGACTAGGAGATTATGTAAAGCTCGATACAATCACATATGTTGGTATAAATCTAATCATTGGTTAAGGTACTGCTACTAATATAAATATAAATGTGTTCTTTTACCATTTTATATCAAGTCAAAAGAAGAAAGAATATTGACTAGAAACAAAAGAAGTCTCTTCCATGATCCATCCAAGTCTTTTTAAGTTTTCTTCTTTGTCAAATATTCTCCTTCTAATAGTATGTACCTTTAAGTCGTGTATCATCTTTATGCACGACTTCTAAAAAAGCTAAAATATTTCTACCACATGTCGCGCTTTGCAAAATATACATATTGTGTTGCGATAATCTTGCACAAATCATATACGGAGATGACATGTAATTTAAATGTACACATTCCTCATACACATTTCAGTCGCATTAAATTAGTAAATAATTTATTAAAAGAATTAAACCAGTGATGTATGTGTGTTTTTTCATCGTAAGGGTTAAAAGGCCAAAAAATTATGTTGATGGTGTCTGTTAGTCTTAATTTCTACCTAATTTAGTGGTAACTATCCTATGTTTTATGGGCTGATTTTGTCACAATGCAGGTGAAATTAGGCCAAATATAAAAGAGTAAACCCAAATGGGTAAAAAGAAGTAAAAAAAAGGGCAATTTATATTTTCACTGATTATTTTAATTTTTTACCACAGAAAAGGACACTTGGCAAGAAAAGAAGGAAGATGAGATGAGATGGAAAAATGGCACCCGTTGGATGCTCCTTGGATCTAAGGGACAACATATGTTGAAGCTTTAGTTGAAGAAAAGTCAGAGTCTTCGTTAATAAAGAGGGGGAACGCAGATTTTAGGGAGAGATTCGTGGAAGAAAAACTCAGTTTAGTTTTAATCAGTTTTACGTTTTTTGCGAGCGCTTAGTTTTTTTTGAGTTCTTCTTGGAGATACGTGAGTGGAAGACATCTTTCTTGAAGGGATTCAAGAGAAACGCGGAAGCGCATCGTACCGATGTGATGAGGAATGAAGAACACTGCTTTGATTACCTGAGATGAAGCAGCGAGCGTGATAATTTCTCACGTTCTGTTCTCCTTCTCAAGCCTCACAATTTGCAGCAACGCACCACGAACGGTCGCAATTCCGCTCTACGGTTGATCTTCCAGGCTATGACTCAAGGGGATCAGGTGGCCGTGTGGGCAACCGTTCAGGTGATGAACGTCTGCCTCTTAGGTGTGTTTCTGATGTCTGTAACCCTAGGAGGCACTAGGAGAAAAGAGAGATTATATACTCTGCCCAATCCAAAACTAACCCTAAGCTTCATGGGTTATAATTGGACTTTGGGCTCACTCTCACTAAAGCTATTGGGCTTTAATGAAAAGAGCATACTAAACCCAACAATCTCCCACTTGCTCTTTTGGACACAAAAACTTGAGTTCATAAACCCAAGACTATGTAGCCCATAAGCCATCATCTGATTATACAACCCATCCCTTGTCTCAAGCTAGCTTGGGGATCTATCATCTGTCACTCATCAAGGCTCCTGATAATCTTTGAAAGATTATCTAATTCGGTGCTACTCCACTAAAAGCCCGAACATGAACTCCAAGATTAATGACTTTTATAACATGAATATGCATCGCCCCTTTGTAGAATGTCTATAATTGATTGACAAGTTTTCTGTAACTCAATCAATTATTTATTCCCTTGACTATGATAGTTTCTCTAATGGATTACATGCACTGGCCAGTGTCTTTAATATTCAAGTACCGAAACATATCAAGGGGACATATCCTACAAATTCCATGTTGTTTATCTCATAAATACCGATAATCAAATAATCTCACTCCCAAAATACCAAGTTATTGGCCGTCAATAGATCGAACTTCACCCGTTGGTAAATCAAAGAATGAAAACTATTTGATTACCTATTTATAATAAACTCAGGATTAAGAGCAATCACATAACTATAGTTAACTGGAGATTTGATACCTTATGACAGAAAAACAACCTTAATCAAATCTCTCCTTGATGCTTTCAATGTGAATGTTAATTCACACCAATATTTTACAATGATTCGGACAAAATCATTTCATAAAATATTGCAGCCTGAATAAAGTGCCCAACTTTATTTAACGGTTGTGACTCCATTCATCAATTGTGAGAACCTATGATCATGTCCTCCATGACCGTATCCATATGATCATATACTCCACAATTTGATCCGGACCTTTATGTTTGTAAATAGTGCGCAAAATAAATAAATAAAACCTTATTTATGAAATTCATAAAATTATTTTATTGTTTCATCGTCTTACTCCAAGAGCACAATGAAACCAATAACTCCCACTTGCTTAATGCAAGTCTGGGATCCTCATAAGACCCAAAGAAATAACATGCCTCTCGAACACAAGTTCAGGCAAACTCTTAGTAACTGGGTCTGCAAGATCCACCTCTAATGCTATCTGAGTTTAGTGAAAAACTCATAGCTCGAGGTTGATTTTCTTTAGTCAATATCCACTTGAAATAACTGAATTTTTGAAAACTCAGCTTTTCAAGACTCCCACTAGAATATACCAACATATAATCTCTCGTTCTCCAAAGATACTTAGAGTACATGCTTAACAATAATCTAGTATTCCTCTAGGTTCAAAATGGTACTATCTCACTACTCCCACTGCGTGACAGATGTCTGGTTTAACGCCCAACATGATATGCATGAGTCTACCTTTGCCAAAGCATAAGATATCCTGCTCATGCATTCTTCCTTCTTAGAAGTCTTTGGTTACTCCTTAGGAAAATGAATTCCACATCTGAGAATTATAATTCTTCTCTTAGAATTCTCATGTTGAATTTTGGCAAGAGTTTTGTCAATGTAAGTAGCCTGAGGTGATGCCAACAACTTATTCTTCCGGCCTCATAAGAGTTTTATACCAAGAATATAATCGGCTTCCCCAGAACTTCCATACCAAAACACTAACTTAGCCAACTCTTTATGCTTGATATTACCTCCACATTGTTTCTAATAAGGAGCATATCATCTACATAAAGTACCCAAAAAAACTATTGTCTTCTGTTGGATCCTTTACATACAAATACACATCATTCATCAAGGTTCTCTAAAAATCAAAATTTTGATAACCTGATCAAAACTGATGTTTCAAGACCTGAATGCTTGCTTAAGTCTATGAAATAGACTTTCACAACTTGCATACCGTGTGTTCCTACCCATTTGCTATAAACCCTTTTGGTTGTTGTATGTAGATATCCTGACATCCAACTCCCAAAATGAAATCTCATAATTGAGACTTATAGTAACTAAGAGAATCTGGATAGACTCAAGCATGGCGTCTGGCAAAAGATATGCACTCTTCCATACAAGATTCCATCTTATTTGACTGTTGTTGTAGGACGTGTGCCGCAGCACCCTAAATCCGAATATGATTTGATTTGGGCTTGCACCCTTTCCATAATTCTTTAGGTTTCTTTACAACAAACTTTGACAGAATCAAGTTAAGAAGGTACATTTCCTTCTCTTAGGCATCTCCCTTGAACAACATTGACAAAAATGAATAACTGAACATGATCTTCACCAAGTCTAGAAATGTTTGATTTTCGCATACTGCAACTTCATTCAACTAACGCGTTCTTAGAGTTGACAGTTACAAAAACTATCCCCTCTTAAATCAGGAATGACCTGAACTTACCAGACAGGTAGCCAACACTTTAGTCAGACCAAAGTGTTTTTGATTTGAACACCTACATGCTTTTCTGCCTCAGACTAAACCTCTTGGAAATCTCCAAAAGCTTTAGACTTATGGCACACTTGGTTCATCTGTCCAAATCCAGAGTAAACACTCATATAATGAAGTACTCATCACCTCTTCTGGTTTGAACGCTAATTGGTCCACATACATCAGTATGTACCAGTTCCCGTTGAATAGTTGCGCAAATATTTTTGGCCTCTTGTAGGATTGCTTGGCTATTTTACCTTCCAAAATAAGACTAACATGTAGCTTTTAGTTAAAAGATTCTTGAACTTTCAGTTCCCTCTTTTAACTAAAACATGTTTCCTACTTTGAGGTAATGTGACTCAATCACAAAGGCCAAAGTTATGTTTCATTTGAAACTTTTATTTCTTTGGTGAATGTTCTTGTTCATCACCTTTTCCATTCAACATAACAAATTCAAGAGGGTATAAGACATAGGTAATAAAGACTATTTAAACAATGTACCATAATAGAACAAGACAAAGATGGACTTCGAAATGTAACTGAGGAATCAATTGCATTGTCAAACCATGTTTTAACCAAAACAACTAACAAAAATTGAATTCCTCTTAAAATCCGGAACAAATAAACAGTCACCTAAAACCATAGTCTTATAAATAACTTGTCCTACTGCAAATGCAGACACAAGCTCCCATTTTCAAGCTTAAAATATCTATGTCCATTGCTGACAGGTATGTTGTAACACCCCGTATATATCCGGCAATGTTATCATAATATCGTATTAAGCTGCGCTTAATTAAAAATGCGGAATTACTTTTTCTTTTCAATTATGATGCCATTAACATTACCAACTTGCTTAATAATCAATTAATAAAACATCGCCTGTATGTAATTGCAATAAAACAGCTAACTGAAAAACCTCATAACATAGATAATATAAGTGTGGCTCTAGTCACGGAACTACAACAACGTAGACCGGACCATCTAACAGTTTATACAACTCCAATCTAAAAAGTACTAACTGAAAGTGTCATGGACAATCCTCATGCTCACTCAAATAAGGCAACATGCCCAACATCAGTCTCAGCAACAACATATCATAAATAGCGGAAAACATAAACAGCATCCAAATCCAGTCATGCTAACATAAAGCAGTAAAACATAATCAGCTAAGCTCCGGCCTCCTGCCGCCTGAGGCATCAGTACCCATACTACCTGATCCTGAAATAAGCATTCCCCAAACGTGGGGTAAGATCTCTAATCTAGAAATCTCAGTAAGTCAGTGAGTCCTCAAGGATCTTCCACCCTAAGCTCACTTACATGTGCAATATAAGTTCAAAAGCAGTTTATCATTTATCATTTCTAAAACAATGCAATGCAGCAGATAATCATGCCATGTGTGTCAATACTAATCTACTGGCCAGAGACAGTGCAGGTATACGTCTATCACCTACACACCGTGCAAGTACCACTTGCATTCACCCCGGTACACCGTCTTGTATGGCGCTACATACTCAGGCTTCCCGTCAAGATGAAACAACACATGCATATTAAAAGCCATTACAGGTAAAGTTCAATCAACATATCAAATATCCAAAAGCATGTACACAACATGCATAAACTATACCCCCATGGGACATGGTGGAACCACAACATGGCTAAACCGAGGACACGAAAGCTTACCTTGCAAGCTAACTCCAAAAGCCAAGAGTCCACAGCTCAAAGTCCAAACACAGCAGATTCACAATCTGTTATGGACCAATACTATATCAATAATAATGCAACACAAGCATATAACTTAAAGACAGCGTCTTTCCTTACGTTTTACGTCTTAAGGCTCCATACTAAGCCATAAGTCCTTAATCACAACGATTCTGACTTAAATCATTAATTACAAAAGTTCAACTTCATCAATCCAGGGTCCACAAACCCCCAATAGCCTACTGTACACACAGCACAGCTACTATTCTACGAAATCCCAGAATATCCGGATATTCCTCGGGACCATATCCGAATATTCAATATCCGGATATTTCACGACAGAATGCAGTTCTGCATTTTCGTGAAGATATCCATCCAAGGTTGGGTTTTTAACGATTTAAAGCACCTAAACATGCATTTCTAGGTGTGTTCAACATTACCCAACAAGAAGTTATCATCTTTAAGCCTTAACATGCATCAAGCTTTCATTTTTAAGCATTAAACTCATGATCAAAGGTTGGTATACATACCAAAGGCTTAAAACAGAGAATGGAGGTGCTCTTGGAGCTCAACACAGCCCCTCAAGTCTGACTCAAAGATGTGCACGAAAATAGCACCATAAAGGTTGGTTCCTAAGAGCAAAGTTCCCCACTTGGACCTCCAAAAACCAAAGCCAAGCTTCTCACAACCAAGCCAACCAAGTCAGCCCCAAAACCCCTCATCAACAGTGGCTGAGCACTCCCCCAAGCCCACTCTCCACACTCACAAGTCACCACCCAAGTGTATACAAGAAGAAAGGGTGAAGAAAACCAATAAAGGTCACAACTTGGCTCAAGAATGAGGGAGAAGGCCAAAGGAACAAAAACTGGTCAGCCACCACCAACAACTCACGCTCAAAGTCTGGTATCTAGGGCTTTGTGCCCTTTAAAAGGAGTATATATAGCCCAAACACACTTAAACACACAGTATTAACTTTAATTGCTACGCTTAGCATTTTAATCCCAAACTTTGGATTATGAAACTATATAATTTTCTAAGATTTATAATATTTTTCTTATAATTCTCTGAGCACCTTTTCAGTACGCGTTTTTCCAAGCCAGTACCGGTTTCTAGTACCAGTTCTCATTATCTGGACTTGAAACACATTTTACAAGTCCTACATATTATTCTAGTAATTATCATGCACTTAATTTAATTTTCCGGGATACTTTTTCGGTACTCATTTATACCGACTAGCAGAATCGGTATCTGCATTTTTCTTCCGAAAAGCGACTTTCAGCATTATTACTCACTTACTATAATTATTAAAGCCTCATAATAATTATTTTTTTTTGTAAATTCATAATAATTATTAGGGTCAATTATGGAATCATTTCCTATTTTCTCATAATTTATTAATTAAATTCCTTAATTAAAGGTGCGGGTTCTTACATATGCCATGTTTGAACTACTACAAAGAGTAACAAACATAATCAGTGATTCCTGAATCATTAATTCATTCACTGATCAGGCCTTGATATGCCCATGTCTGGTTCTTTTCATCACCTCTGGGCAATTTTTCTTTCAGTGTCCCTTCAGTCTGCACTTGAAGAACTTGCCTTGCGGCTTTCTCATAGCAACTGGTTTGACAACTGATAACCAAGTCATTTTCTTCTTGTTACCACCCTTAGCAAAACTTGCACCGACTGCATTCTGTCTAGCAGAGCTGCTAGACGCAGCAAACATGTCATTAAGAGCCTAAAGCATTTCTACTCCACTCTTAATCATGTACACTTGCTTCTGCAAGTATTTGGAAAGACTGACAATAATATAGCAGCGAACTACCATATCTGCCCTTTCCAAATCTGAGAAATGCATCTTAGTTTCCTTAGACGCATCCTCTGCAGGTTGCTATGGCCCTCGCATTGTCAGGACAAATTTTAGCTTCCATGTTTTAGAATAATATCAAAAATTTGCTTTTCACTTATTCATAGTTGGTACCATCTAGAGGTTTTTGACTCAAAATTATTTCTAAGATATTTTCTGAAAAACATATAAATCACACAATTACAAACAAATAATGCAATAAACAAATGAAGTGCAAGTAGATTCTCATAACTACTCTTGTTTATTGTTAACAATCCTTCAGTTTATCTTTACAAGGCTTACGATGGGCAAGTCACTTGTAAAAAACCAAAATTGTTATTTGGGCCTTCAGTGCCATTGCCAGAGCCTCGATGAGAGGGTTAACAATTTTACCAAAGTTAAATGTAATTAACCATTGTTTAATTTCAAAATTATCCTTAGTGTCTAAGCATTGCTGTGATGGGCCGTACAATACTTTACTAAAATTTTGAAATTATTAAGATTTAATCTAGTGAAATCTGATTATCCTTATCCGATGGGACTTCAGCGATAACCATTTCACTAATAAACCCACAAATGGAGCCCGCAGGTTTTAAAATTAATTAATTTTTAAAACCTTCACCCATTCAACATTTTTGTTTGAGAATTTTCATAAGCCCTGTCGAATTTATTGTTTAATTTCAAAATTATATTTAATAACTTAGTATTATCGACGATGGGCCGTACAATACTTTATTAAAATTTTGAAATTATTAAGGCCCAATAAAATCCAATCATGCTAATCTGTTGGGGCATCACATGATTATTTTATTGATAGGCCCACAATGCGCCTGGAGGTTAAATTAATTTCTTAATTTAAATCTCCTTCCATAATTATTTAGGTCCAATCTAATAAAATCCAATCATGCTTATTCGATGGGTTATAATTGTGGTATGCAGCGTGTGCTTCACACAATCATGATACATGGTTGTGGTATGCAGCTTGTGTTTAACACATGACTATTTTAGTACACCCACAAATTACTCGCAAAATAAAAGAATTCTTTTAAGAAATTTACTTACTAATTGTCTTGATTTTAAACTCCAAAAATAATCAATTTGATTATTCTAGATTTTACCAAAATCATAATAATTAAATTAATTTTTGAAATTAATATAACCATTAATCTAGATTTTGTTTCCAAAATCATAATAATCATAATTTTATTTTACCGGAATATTTAAAATCAAAAACTACGCGCATAAACTATCATACTAGTCGGTAATGACATAATAGTAAATATGCACGTATGACATGTGATCATGCAGCAATATGGCACCTTCTTATCCTATATGCATGTTATCGCAAATATCATGTTAATCGCACATATAATTCATATCATTCAATAAAAGCATTAAATAATAAATCCTAATTACTTTAATCCATGACCTTCCTATTTTAAAGAAAATATAAAAATAAAGATAAAATATTACAACTTTGGAATTCAACTTTCACCTAGCCCATAGTATCTGTCTCAAGCCCCTTTAGGGTTTCCATTGGCCCAAAAGCCCAAAGACCCAATCCTTTGGCGAGAAACCCTAGGACGCAAAAGAGGAACCCTAGCCGCCAGGTCTGCCGCGCCGTCACCCGAAGTCAAATCAGGGCCAAACTCTAGGGGAAGGACCGCCACATAGAGACGAGTGCACCGCCACCGGAACCGCCCAAAAATGTGGCGGACGCTCCCGCACTCTCCCATTCTTTGCCGGAGAGTGGCCGCCACTCTCAGTCGCTTGTGGCGGCGCGTGGAGGAGCGTGGACCCTCTGATAGTAGCGATCCACCCACCGTTGCGTTCGTCTTTTCGTCCTCTTTCCAACCATATATAGATCGCCCAATTCTGAGATCGGGAAGTCCTCGAAAAGTCTTCGACAGTGCTGACTGCGCATCTTCCTCGCGGTTTCTCGATTTTGAATTTTTACAAAATATTGAAAAATACACAAAAATTGAGAAAAATTAAAAAACAAATAGCAAGGAGGAAACCTAATCATATGGGATTAGCCTCCTTGTTACAAATCGAGAAATACACGAGAGACCCTAACCATGGATTAAAGCAATTTTACCGATTAAAATCTAAACTTTTATGAAAATGAACTATAAAGAATTAAAACATGAGTATCAATAACAGATACAGAATAATGGTGCCATATTTTCAAAATCACAAAAATAAATCAATAAATCAAAGCTGATCTAAATCCCCATTACAATCCGGCTCTGATACCAATTGAAGGTATATAATCAGAAACGCGGAAGCGCATCGTACCGATGTGATGAGGAATGAAGAACACCACTTTGATTACCTGAGATGAAGCAGCGAGCGTGACAATTTCTCACGTTCTGTTCTCCTTCTCAAGCCTCACAATCTGCAGCAACGCACCACGAACGGTCGCAATTCCGCTCTACGGTTGATCTTCCAGGCTATGACTCAAGGGGATCAGGTGGTCGTGTGGGCAACCGTTCAGGTGATGAACGTCTGCCTCTTAGGTGTGTTTCTGATGTCTGTAACCCTAGGAGGCACTAGGAGAAAAGAGAGATTATATACTCTGCCCAATCCAAAACTAACCCTAAGCTTCATGGGTTATAATTGGACTTTGGGCTCACTCTCACTAAAGCTATTGGGCTTTAGTGAAAAGAGCATACTAAACCCAACACTTCCGCATGCAAACTCCTGGTCTAGTAGCATCATACTTTAGTTTCACGTAATTTTACAATTTCAATTTGAAGAACATCTTGGTCTGTAACTTTCTATCTTTACGATTTCTTTTTTTTGTGAATAAAAATCATGTTGACTGTTAATTCAGATTTCGTTTTTGCTTTATTTTTCAACATGCATTGCTAATCCTTTTTCTGGAATTCTGATGGAGATGATGAGTACCCATTAATAATCTGAACTGTTGTGCACGTGCTTGATGTTTGATTAGTGAAAATTATTTGGTTTAAGTTCCATGGAAATGAGCTTAAAGATTCTTGCATGAACTTATATTGGGAAATTTGAGTTTATGCTTTTCATTAATTCAAGTTTTCAAGATTAGAAATAATCTAGGAAAGAATTTGATTACAAGTCATCAGTAAAATGATTCAAGATTAAGGGATTAATTTGAATCATTTCACAAACTGAATTTGGGAAAGTTTAGTAAGGTTCTACAAAGAGCCAGATTCCATCAATTATAGGTGCTACAACAGTTAAAACGCAGACATGCAATTTTCAGAGAAAAGTCATTGAAGTCAAAATTTTAGATTTTTAATATTGATTCTAAACTCATTTAAGTCTGTTCTTACTATTCTTACTTAGTTTGTATTTTAGAAAATACAATTTTCATTGAAAAAATCATTACATTTACATTCAAGAATAACCGAAAGAAATTGAATTTTCCGTTCAGAGAACGATACTTGAATTCTTTGAATTCTATACTTTTTTACAAAAATATCCAAACAACAGTATCTTCCTTGGATGCTAAAAATTTGACTAAAAGAAGCTCTGAAACGGTGAAACCCCAAACATAGCTATATTCAAAATGGTGAAAAAAAAGGAGGCATAAGATATCAATCACTTTTCACCCTTATCTTCAAGGCCATTTAACATGCTATATTTTTGTGACTTATAAATTGGAAAAATTTAGCAGTTATGCGAGTACAGAATCAGGGAAAAGGGTACCTATTTTGTTTCTTTCTAAAAAAACAGAGAGGAGATTTAAGAAGAAATTGCACTTAATCACTTCATTTGGCCATTGAAACTGCTTACACATACCTTGCGGATGCAGAATCCCAACAACATTAGTTGTATATGATGAAGCGTCTTCTGGTTTTGGACCATGAAAAGTGAAAACCTCTAATATCATATGCAATCCCATGATTTTTAAAGTTTATTTGTTGGGATTAATTAATTTTTTTTTATTATAACAGATAATTTTATTTTCGATATACATAAAAATATATAAAGTCCAAATATAATCATACAAAGAGAAAATCATGTACGAAATAAAAGAAACATTGATCCCTTCTTTATTTTATATAAAGTAGGAGAGAAGTCAAAGCGCGTTACCATTATTTTAGGTTCATTTCTGAAGATGTCTGTGGATATGACAGCCAAATTGTTTTTAATTGCATTTTGTAAATTGTGTGAATGAAAAGCAAAAGTAGCCGTTCACTTTACAGTCGCAATCCAGTTCCTCTTTCTGGAAACCTCATTAGAAAGCTTTCTTAGTTTCTTGCTTTGTTATAGAAATGCACACAATAATCCTCCAAATAAAAAAAAATGCGCGCATTAAACAATCTTGTGATCTGTACTCATACAAGATTTTTCTTTGAGCCACTGACAATTCGCCATTCTTTTTGTATATTATATTCGGTAACGCTTCCCAGTGAAGCTATATCATTCATAAAAACCATTCATGTGATACTTTTTTAGTAGCAGTTGTATGTCTTATATGAGAAAGAGGATAGACATTTGGTAGAAGAGAAATTTTTTTTATCCAAAAATTTCGATTTTTAAAAATATGATAAAAATATTCAGTTTACGATAATATCTGAAAATTAAAAATTTAAAAAAATTTAATTTCTCAAAAATCCTGAAAATACCGACTACTAAATGCCCTAAAATGAAGAAGACAATGGTTAGGTTTGTGGCATTTGAATAAGCTGGATAGGAACTTGACACTTGACAATTTCTATTATCATATAATTCTAAATAAATAACTAAAAGGTGCACTATTTTTATTTTATTTTTTAAACATATGTGGCACTATCTGATTGTAATTAATTTTACGCGTTGCAATTGCACGCATCTCAGTAAACCTTGATTGAGCAAATGCTAATGAAGCCTTCTCCATAACTGCCATTGATGGCCAAAGAAAAAAAAAATGCTACGATTTAATTGAAGATGGTGTGACATTCTGCCATAGGATCATCTTTTGGAGAGCTTTTTGTGTGCAGCCGTAGTACCATACTTCCTCTCCAAAAAAGGATACAAAAAAAAATTCAGAAATAAATTGAAATAAATATTTGGATTTAAAAAGAATAAAAATTTCTTTATATAAGAAAGAGATCCGCCGAGTTATATACTACCGTCGAACCCAACAAAATCTCATATTCTGAACTTGGAACATTATTTATGACCATAAGCTTCTGGTCAGTGGTCAGCATGCTGATAGGCTTGCTTTCCGAGTATGTAATGGAATCGTAGGCCCATAAGCCTTAGCCCACAAGTAATTTATTACCTCGAGTTTTATTTCATTTTTTTTGGAAATACTCGCTAGAAAAAAAAATGTAAAATAATCAAAAATCGTAGGCCCATAGCCTTAGCCCACAAGTAATTTATTACCTTGAGTTTTATTTCATTTTTTTTTTGGAAATACTCGCTAGAAAACAAAATGTAAAATAATCAAAGTATAATATAAAGTTCAAAAGGATTCATATATTCTGTCTATCAACACCGTTACTTTACTTAAAAGAACATAAAACAGCAAAAAGAAATATATATATATATATATATATATATATATATATATATATATATATATATATGCTTAAAGAAAAGGAGCAAAGAAGGAAGTTACATGAACATATTTTCACCTGTTTGTGATGTAAGTTTCTTTGATCAGAAGAACAAAAAGGGAAGTACCTTGTTTTCCCCTGTGGAAGACCCTTTAGGAGGCATTTGATAGAGAAGAAATTTTTTTTTATCAGAAAAAAAATTTGTTCGTAATATGGTGGGAAGGATTTTTTGCCGAGTAAGTTAAAAAAAAGTGTTTGGTAAGTCAATTTTTTTTTGGGAATGAGTGAATTTTACTGATGTTATGTCTAGTTGATAGTAAAAAAATGATGGAAATATTAACCAAAGTTACGAAAGTACCCATCAATTTGAATATACTTGAATCTCTTCTGTCAAACGTTAACCTATGCATTGTCTTTCTCTTCCTCTGTCTCTCAAACATTGTTTTCTTCTTTGAGTCTGCACCTCTGTTGTTGGATCTGGTAGTATAGTGTCTGACAATTTAAATAATGAGAAAGAGTTAATGAAAATGTAAAACCGGAAGAAGAAGAAGTCTTGAATCTTCAGTCACCGAGAGCTTCCTCTCCAATTTCTCCTTGCCAAAAGATGATTTTCTTTTAGAGTTTCTGCTTCCTTTATATAGCCAGCTACTCAATCAGGTCATAATCCTTGCATTAACTCTGATTAAATTTCCATTTTCCTCATAATTCCACCAATCAATCAGGTCATGATCCTCTAATTAATTCTGATTAAATTTCCATTTTCATCAAATTCCACAATTCAAGGATTGCATTCATGACGCCCACACGATCAGCGCCAAATCCTGGTCATGAATGTGTGTGGCGCTAGTTTGCGCCACTCTGGCGCCAACTAGCGCCAATTCTCTGGTATTTGGCCTGTGCAGCAAGGTGCAACTTGGCACTTTCCTCTGTGTGGAATTGCATCAACAGGCTTTTTATAATTTTCAATTCTTTTTCCTACAAAAATACAATTAATAGGTAAATATTATTGACATAGAAAGAATTAATATAAATAGCAAATATGTATTGAAATTGCTCTTTAATGACTCAATTCTTATCAATTTTAATATGGAAAAACCACACTTGCCAGAGGCACATCAAATCATTCCCAGATTTAAACGTTGCTGTCCCCAGCAATGTACAAGACTCAATCCAGGAAACAATCAATTATTCCAACACAACATTACACAGACAATCAAGAGATCATTATGCTAAGCATGACTGAATCAATGCAAAGAACTCCTAACAATGCCTTCTATTCTCATGAACATGTCAGAATCTAGCTTGGACACCCCTCAACAAGATAATCATATAACGCTCAACACTCAAGTGTTTAAGGGAGTAACAATCACTCAATCCATCACAGCAATAACATTACATAAGCTTGATCATCTTCTCAAGTTCCTAAAGATGAGGAACATTAACACATGCATTAATTGATCAAAAGGACTTCACAGGTTGTAACTTGGCCGGGTTTAATGGGTAGGAATGTATGGAAAGTAGCTCAAACAACACTGAGATTGAAAAACTGATATTATTTCATTTTTAACACATTCAACTCAATGGTTTTGCTCCACTAACCTTCCTACAGAATTTCGAAAATTAATTCCTTTCAGCCACATTTTCTTTACATTCACCCTTTTTCTTTTCTTTTTTCTTTTTTTTCACAACTTTTTGTTTTAAGGGCACAATTGAAATTTTACTTCCCCTAATGATTTGACCTCTGTGGAGCTTACCTCAATTTATTTGTTTTCTTTTCAACATTTCAGTAATTCAATCTCAATCAAGGTAAGTCATATGGATATAGGCTAAGCCATCAATCAGGCAACAGGTCATTTAACAACAAATAAGTTCAGGCTCAAGGGGGCTAACAATGGAAAAATTCATACAGGTGGGTTATTTTTGGCCAATAGCTAACAAGAACAAAATGCCTTTGTCATATCAATCAATACATGCATAACAGAGAAACAAAGCAAGTTCTAGAATGCCATCACAGTGAGGTCTCTCAGAATAAAATAAGTGTTTAAGCACAAAACCTCACCAGCTATGATGTCAAGCTAGACTTCCAAAAGAACATCAGGCATCATAAATCATTCAAGCACAAAATTCAGACAAACGAGTAATCATGAAATCTACTCATGCCAATATAATATTATGCCAGAAGTTCATACAAAACATGATTCCTAGGATGAATCAGGCAAATTAACTAGGGAAAGCATATCTAAACCTGGGACTTGCTCAGAAAACATGTTCAATTTTTTTTTTTTATATATATAGCACACAAAATACTATAAAAATAACTAAGAAAATTAAAAGAGTTAGAATATCTCCCCTGATAGAATAATTGCAGCAGTTCTCAGGTGCAAGCCTACCATTCCCAGATTTAGAGAATTGTTGTCCTCAGCAATAATTAAACAACGAGAAAGAAGAAAAACCTGCACAATAGAACAAACAGTGGCATATAGAAGAAACTATAATGCGCACATTAAAACATCAGAGAAAGATATACTAACACAAAGTAACTAAAAGAAAAATACGAAACAGAAAAATAAATTAATATACAAAATCTCCATTAGCAAGGAGATAAACTCAACCCTCCATGTCATCCCCCTCAGCAGCGTGGGATGACTCAGCAATTGGAAGATCCGGTGGTACTGGATGCTTTGGTGTATGAAACCACCATTCCCAGATTTGTTCCAAACCATGTAGCCATGTTAAGAACTCTTTGAAATTTTGATTTTTCCGAGATATAGAATCTCGGTGTCTCTTGTCAAACTTCAGCTTCTGGTGTCTCTTCCAACTCGTATCAAAAATTTTGACCACCTCCTTTCTTAATACCTTTTTCAGTATAGGATGACGCCTCCTTTTGGGTTTTCTCTCATGTTTGTCATCATCCTCATTGGGGATTTTGTTGGTATGGGAAGATGGATCTTTATTTTTCAATTCAGTTTCCTCTTCCTTCAGTGCTTCAATCACCGCTTCCTCATTACCCAAGAAGACATTTTTTTGAGGTTGAGGAAGCTCCTTCAAAGTCACCTTCATGGCACCATCTTTCTGGGCATCATCCGCTACACTTTGTTTTTCCTTAAAGACTTCAAGACTAAAACAATCATCTTTGTGAGAAGACTGTTTTAGAGAATCAAAGACGTTGATGGTAACAGTCTCATCATTCATCCTTAGCTTAAGCTTCCCGTTTTCAACATCAATCAGTGCCCGAGCAGTGGCCAAGAAAGGTCTACCCAGCAAAAGAGGCATCTCAGCTCCCCCTTCCATGTCCAAACACTACAAAATCAGCAGGAAAGATGAACTTGTCCACCTTCACAAGAACATCTTCAATAATCCCGTTAGGTTTCCTCACAGATCTATCAGCAAGTTGAAGAGAAACTTTTGTGGGTTTCAATTCTTCAATTCCCAGTGACTTATAAATAGAAAGAGGCATCAAGTTGATACTAGCCCCAAGATCACAAATAGCTCTTCCAATGGCAATATCATCAATAGTAATGGGAATATTAAAACTACCTGGATCACGAAGCTTAGCTGGAATCTTCTGTTGAATGAATGCACTACTTTTTGCAGTAAGTTCAACGATTTGGCATTCTTGCAGTTTATTCTTCTTCAACAGATCCTTCATGAATTTTGCATATCCAGGCATATTTGCTAAGGCTTCTGCAAAAGGAATATTGATGTGCATCTTCTTGAAGATGTCTAAGAACCTGTCATAATGCTTGTTAGTAACCTCTTTCTTGAACCTTTCTGGGTAAGGTGCTTGAGCCATTATATATTCATGGGTCAATGGGCAATTCTTATCAAAGAAAGATGGTTTTTCCTTTTCAATGACGGCTTCTTTCTCCTTTTCTTTCACAATTACTTCAGCCTCTGGTTCAACTGCTCCTTTCTGCTTCTCCTCTTGTTCTTTGTCTTCCGCACGATCAAGAATTGGATTTGCAAGCGGTGCTACAACTTTGCCACTTCTAGTGGTAATAGCCATACAGTCTTCCTTTGGATTGATAACTGTATTACTAGGAAAAGTACCTGGAATTCTTTCTGAAACCTGTTTTGCAAGTTGACCTATCTGATTCTCCAGGTTCTTTATGGAAGCACTTGTATTTTTGTTGTTGGCTCTTTGCTCCTCCATGAAAGCATTTGAATGTTGAGTCATCTGTGCCACTAGCTTTTCCAATTCAGAGGGTTCCCTTGCTTGAATTTGTGGAGGCTGCTGGTAGTTATTAGATTTGTAATCCATGCCAGCTCCTTAAGTTCTTCGCTGAAAATTTCCACCACCACCTCCAGCACTATAGTTATTGTTCCTTGGAAAGTTTGACGGCTGAGGGCGCTGGTCATACCATATTCCATTCACCTGTACTTGTTGAGGTGAATCATCTGATAACGAATTAGAGCATTCGTTGGATTCGTGAGCTTCCTGAGGAGTTAATTGAAGATGAGACACTTGGAATTTTTGAAATTGCTGCGCCAAACTGTCAAACTTACTATCAATCTTTTTGGATAACATTTCAGCGAGCAAAGTGTCATTGTTTTCTTGCTTTATCACTTCTCTTTTTACTGAGGTTGGAACACTCTCATTTTCATCTCTTGCCAGCTTCTTTATCAGATTGAGAGCTTGCTCTGATGTACTCTGCCGAATAGAACCTCCAGCTGCACCATTAATCACCAACCTTGTTTCAGGAGAGATGCCATTAAATAAAATTGCTACCTTTCTGTCATCGTCTCCTTCCCATTGTGGACACTTCCGGATAAGTTCTTGGAATCTATTCCAAGTTGCACACAATGATTCTCCTTCAAATTGACGGAAATTTGTGATTGCATTTACCAGCTGATTATATTTCTCCATAGAAAAGAAATGGGCAAAGAATTTGTTTGACAAATCTTCCCATGTTGAGATACTATTTGCTGGTTGCCTTTCTATCCATTTGAGAGCACTTCCCTTAACAGCAAAAGGAAATAGTCGGAGCCTGATAGCATCAGCTGGCACACCATTGTGCTTTGTAGTGTCACAGATCATCAGAAATCGATCTATGAACTCATGAGGGTCTTCCTCGTCAGCACCAGAATATTGAGCTCTTGCCACCAAAGAAATCAATGATGGTTTCAACTCAAAATTGTTTGCCTCCACCGTCGGCCTGACTATGCTTGAGTTTGGCCTATTGAACACTGGTGTCAGAATACTTTCCAACAATCTTGGGGGTGGATTAATTGCATTGTGGCCTCTGCCACCATCAGCGTTGTTGTTTCCTTCCATCTCTTATTTTGGTTGTGCAGGTACGCTTTTCAAATCTTCCCAAATTATCTGCCTAGCCGCCTTCCTCAGTCTCCTCTCAGTCCTTGAAATTTCAGGATCAAGCAAAAAGTCTTTAGGTGGAAGTCTACCTCGCATAAAACTCAGAAAAATTTGTTAATAGCACCTGTAAAATGCAAACAAGAATAATAAAATTCAATCTCAAAGATCAAAGGTTATTTATAATATTGAAATTTTCAATCCCCGGCAACGGCGCCAAAAACTTGATGCTATCCGGCAAGTATACCGTTTCGCATAAGTAGTAAAGTAGTAAGAAAGATTGTCTCCTCAGGGATTGAAAACCAAGTACTAAAATAATCAGTCACTTTAAGTTGAAAAACTTGATCTCTTGTTGGGAAAATTAAATTGAATCTTAGTAACCATAAAAGTAAAGACTTATTTTTGAGTTTTTGTATTTTCAAGAATGAAAAGAAGAATAATAATGGAGTTGGTTTTGAAAATATGAGAAAGAATTGCAGTTAGGGAACACTCTCCCTATGATCCCCACTTATTACTTTGGATTGATACAAAATACTTATTTATATAATTTCTCAGATAATTATGATCTCAATATATTAATAATTAAATCCCAATCCCTTGGTAACTTAACCCTTTAACCTCACTTAGAATCCTAATCCCTTAGTAACCCCTCATGAGAATTAAGCAATGAACACAATAATTCCAACATCTGCAATTAAATATACATCTATCCCTAGTATGCATACCAATAGTTATCTTATCTCCTTTCAAGATCAGAAACCCCAATATCCCTATTTAAAGTTCTAACCCTCAAACTATTTTCAACTATCAAATTGATCAGGTTTAATAAAGAAAATATCAAATACGCACAAGGTAAGATAAAGAAATTTATATAAACGAGTAAAATAATTTAAATCAATTCGTCATAACAAGGGTTCACATAGGGTTTGTGACCCTAACTACAATAAAAGAAATTAGTCAGATATATTCATGTCTGACAATTTAAATAATGAGAAAGAGTTCATGAAAATGTAAAACTGGAAGAAGAAGAAGTCTTGAATCTTCAGTCACTGAGAGCTTCCTCTCCAATTTCTCCTTGCCAAAAGATGATTTTCTTTTAGAGTTTCTACTTCCTTTATATAGCCAGCTACTCAATCAGGTCATAATCCTTGCATTAATTCTGATTAAATTTTCATTTTCCTCATAATTCCACCAATCAATCAGGTCATGATCCTCTAATTAATTCTGATTAAATTTCCATTTTCATCAAATTCCACAATTCAAGGATTGCATTCATGACGCCCACACGATCAGCGCCAAATCCTGGTCATGAATGTGTGTGGCGCTAGTTTGCGCCACTCTGGCGCCAACTAGCGCCAATTCTCTGGTATTTGGCCTGTGCAGCAAGGCGCAACTTGGCACTTTCCTCTGTGTGGAATTGCATCAACAGGCTTTTTATAATTTTCAATTCTTTTTCCTACAAAAATACAATTAATAGGTAAATATTATTGACATAGAAAGAATCAATATAAATAGCAAATATGTATTGAAATTGCTCTTTAATGACTCAATTCTTATCAATTTTAATATGGAAAAACCACACTTGCCAGAGGCACATCATATAGCTGTCGGAGAACTCTTGCTCACCACTAATCTCGCCGTCTGTGATACCTTTCCGTCCGCCGTCCCCATCGTCTGTAACTCTTGCAACACTAAGCTATGGATACCCACCAACGATTTAAACATAGTTTTTACAGGCCTATGGTTTGTGAAAGCCATGCATCTGTCTGGATATTGGTTCAGGTTCATCAGGGACCATTGCAGGCGCTACACCAAACATGTGTCTTAAGGCTAAACATCCAGGACCACATGCATCTATTTATATGACTAGGCTTAGCATGACCCTCATTTGTTTCACCAACAAAAAGAGAGATGCAACTGCCACTCTTAGGGAACCATTTCGAACTCCAAAGATACTCATCATGCATAAAATTTCCACCTGTGGTTGACAGAGTATGTGTACCATGTCTCTCGGGATTAACAAGTTATTTGCTATGAAGGCTGCAAGTTTGCCATGAAATGGGTTTTAAGCTTTGGTGACTTCCACTTTTTTACAAGAGCAATGTAATGAGGAAAAAACGAATATTTTTGTACTGACCCATATCAAAAGTGAAGAATATGAAGACTTGGGTTTAGTGTCAATACATGTTGCAATGCTTCAGACAAACGATGACCACAACTTCACGAAATATGCAAGTTTGGACAAGACTGAATCTGATAAACTAAGGCACATAAGGGTGTTTTGATCTTAAAAAAGTGTTTTCACTTTACCCCAGCGTGGGAAGTTTTTGTTTCCATGTTCTCAATGGGTATCTCCCATCCAATTTCATAGAAGAAAACAAGTTGACGGGAACAAAAGCTTCCAACCAAAATTTTAACTCTTCCCCATACCAAACATGGCCAACTTTGTTTCCCTACCCCACTTTCTAGGGAAATTTTTTTTCCACCCTACCATACAGCCCCTTAGAAGCTGTTATTTTACCATCACAGGTGCTGTGAAAATAAAAGTGAATGCATTTTTTCTTTTTTTATTATTCTACTCTTTTTGGAGGGGGGGACTCTTTGTTATTCTACTTCTACCTATGACGTTCCTACACAGTGTGAATCGCAAAAACAAAAACAAAATAAATATATAGAGTTAAGTCCTGCATGTTGTTGTTGCTCCGAAATTTGAATTTGGATTTGATATTTCATATGTTTACGTTAAATGATTTGTTTATTTAAGTATACATTGGTATGATATAACATTCAAAGATAGAAAGAATTGTGATAAGGATATGAATGAAGTAACTACGTATTACTGGAAAGCCTTGCTGATAGAACCTACTTACATTTTGGTAATATGGATCAAGTGTTTGTGATCTGCGCTATAATAACTCGAATTAGTAAAATAAATAATTAGAAATTATTTTGTGATAACAATGGTGTAATTGGATTAAAAATTTAATTTTGAGATTTTAATCACTTTGCAGACAAAAGTGCAAATAGTTCGGGGTCAAATTGTAAATGTGTAGAATTTATTGGAAACTTGAAAATAAGCTAGTTAGAGTTTATTTAAGGACATTAGTGAATGTTAAAATTTTAATTAGATGATCAAAACATGACTTAGTGGAATTTTAAGTGAGGGGTAGAATGGTAAATGACCATGTTTAAGACCATTTTTACATTGTCTTCCTCGTTCTTCTTCCATCTCAAGACAATGACCACCATTTTGGACAAGCTTGGTTTGGCACTTTGATTTCTAGCCAGCAAAACCTCTAGACACGTGCATGAAAATTTTTAGGAATGACTTGGTGATCAAAACCCAACAGAATGGTGCTTTGTTGGGAGTTCATGGTGAAGGAGTGGTGCTTTGCTTCATTTGAAGGTTGAAAAGCATTCCGAGGAACATTTGGAAGTGATTTATGGTAAGAGTTCTAAACTTCATTCAGTTTCATGGAAATTTGAATATTTTGGTTATGTCTTGGAAAATTTAATGAATATGGTGATGTTTAGGATTTGAATTGGACATTGTTCATGTTAAGAGATGTGTTTAGGAGTTAAAATAAATGGTGGAAATTTACAAAAAAAATAAAAATAAATAAATGGTGGAAAATAGTTGAAATATCCATTTGCACTACTTTTGTGTTATAACCGAAAATGAGTCATGAAAAGTGTTGAACACTTGTATATTTTTATGACTTGGATAGAGTTGTGGTGTTAATGAATATGTTTGGTTGGTTGTGTATCTTGAAGTCTAGTGATTGATTGATGGTGAAACAAGCATTGGCCTAAGCTTTTAGTGGAAACCTTTGGTTCTTGTGAAATAAAGAATTTGGTAAGTCTTTGAACATGTATTCATGTGTTGTTGTTGATAAAATAACCATTGAGTTGATGGTTGTTATTGAATTCATGGTGTTGATTGAGTTTGTACCTTTTAATAGGTAATTTTGGTGTATAATGTAACAGCCCGTTACGTACCGATGTTGTTAACATTGATTATGATATTAAGCACAATTACAATCACAATAGTTTATTTAAAAAATACGAGTAAAATTTTTTCCTTTTTATTACGTAAGCGTTTGAAAAACAATAATAAAACGTAATGACATAAGCTGTGATCATAACTGAAATCTATATGCGAATAAATAAAATACATTCTTATCTATCATACATTACTTATTTTAAGTTACTAAGGGGTTCCCATAAACTCACTTAGCATAAATCTCACATTTATGGTTTTCCTATAACTAAACATGCTTTTGCTTTTTGGTCATTGTGTGCAAACTAGTTATTATTAAATTCTCATCTTTTAGTATGATACACTAAACTCAATTACCTTTCCAACAATGTATCACACGCCTCATTTGGAGTTCTATATCTCCGGTTACAACTGTTTAAAGTTGGATAAGCAAAACTGTCACCCAACTCAAAACAGAGCACCAAACCTCCCTCACCATTTATGTGATTCTGGCCAATTTACTCAACCAATTACTCTCAAATTTTTATAAAGAATACTAAACACCTTGAGCTTCAATTTGATTTAGAGAAAAAAAAATTTGAAAACACAGACCCGAACAACCCCTGCACTGGACCTCCTTGGGAAGTCCTCACTCAAGCGGACCTACAGGATGCTACACAGCTTCAAATGGTACCAAATTTTGACACAACATAGGTGACATCTCAAGCTTCAAAATGATGGCACGTCCCTATTGGTCTTCTATGGAGGGAGATATGCTTTCCAAAAGTTAGCCTAAAAACTGCTCATTATTATAACTTTTGACGGCATATCTTTTGTTTATTTAACATATCCCATTTTATCAAAAGTGTGTTCTAAGCCTCAAATGGTACCTAATTGACAAGGGTGGCACACAAGGACCAACAAGGCTTGGTGCTCTACAACCCACAATATTTGTATATTGTAAGAACCCGCATCGCAAAATAATTAATTAAATAAGATTATCGATGTTGGAGCATGAACTTGATAAAGATTATGCATAAGTAAGGTAAGATAAATATTTAGAAAGTCGAATATTGCTTAAAGTCGCTTTTCAGACGAAAAGTGCAGATACCGGTTCTGCTTCGCGGTGTAAATGCGTACCAGTGAAGTATCCCGAAAAATTATAATAAAAATATAACTATTCCTAGAAAAATATCTAGGTCAAGGATATCAAGTTTGGAGTAATAATAATGAGTGTTGATGTCATAACTAATACCTGCTACGTATAAAACGCGTACCGGCAAAGTGCTGCGAAAAATATAATAAAAAAATGATAATTCCTAGAAAATAGCTAGGTTCAGAATATTAAGTTTGGGAGTAAAATGATTAGCGGAGCTATTAGAACTAATATCGATGGATTAATTAAGTGTACCTATAAATATGATGGCACAATAACCTAGGTCGGAATCTTTGCATACTCCTACGTGAATGCAGTTGCTACCTTGTGTGTTCTTCCCTTGCCAGCACCTTTCCTCTTGAAAAACACCTCAATGCACCATTTTTTTTCCTCTTTGAGTGGAACAACCATTGATACAACTTGAAAGTAACTATCTTGAGGCAGAAAGATTCCTTCTTGGAACTATTCTTGTTGCTGCCTTAGGAAAGAGAGAGTGAACTTTGGTGAGTTTGAAAGTTGGAGCTTATATCAAGCTTGCTTGGAGGCTCTTAGTGGGGTGAGGAGTGAATTTCATCACTCTATTTTCGTATAGAGTGCTTGGTGGAAGCAAAGAGTGCACTTTCCTACCTCAAATGCCCTTCTTTTATGCTTATAAGGTTGTGGGGTACATCCCTTACCTTTATTCACGAGTTTCTATGTTAAAGATCAAGTCTTGGCATGTTAAATAAGGAGATTAATTAACTGACGTGAACACTAGCTTAAATGTATCTAAAAATGCATGCTTGAACGTTTGAAAGTGTTAAAAATGGAACTATAACACCTCACATTTCTAAAACATATAATTATATTTAAAATGAGGATTAAAGGGATAAGATTAGTGAAAATCCTGAGTTCTGGGTCAAAATACGTAACCTTGTTACCAATTAATTTTACTTGATTGGCTAATTTGTGCTTGCTGCCCACGTCCTTATCTTTAAATTAATTAATGAAGATTGATAGGAATTGACAAATGTGAATTAAGCAAAAAAAAAAGGTATTGAAAAGTTAAAGAAAAACAATTAAATAAAATAAGGTATACATTAAGTTATTTAGAACAAATCATAACTAAATGGAAAATCTCTTTTTGGTTTCGTGATGCTATTCATAAATCCCATGCTAGCTATTGCTTTATTAGGTTGATAAGTGATTTTTATATTCAATAGAAATCAAGTAGCAGGGCGGTGGAATCAAAAGGAAAGAATACTTACTTTAATTGTTGTAAACATCAAAGTCGATCCTTTTTCATTATCTAATCACATGACCGCCTCTTGTTTTTTTTTCTTTCTTTGCGAACAGACAAGGAAGCTTTAGATGGGAGTGAATCAATAAAAAAAAGAATTAATAGATAAAAAGAAGTCAACAAAACTTAAGTTGAAAGAAATTAGCCATCTTTTAGCTTCTTAGGTCGGTTCTCTTTATTTTTTTGGAGACCAAAACTGCACTCCTTCTCCTTTCTTTCTCTCATAACCGTGAGCCATTGTAGACAAAGGGCAACCATGGTTCTTGGTTTCTAGCCATTTTTAAGTCATGATTTCTACACCAAACTTGTAGAATAAAGTGTTGAGAACCTAACCCTATTAATAGTTATTCAAGAGAGCTTGTATCAAGAGAGTTATTCTCCCTCAAACGCTGCGACTAGTTGCTGCCCATGACCATGAGTGGACTGTTTTGGGTGTTTAATTGATGGGAAATGATCCATTATTCTTCTAGAAGTCATATAAGGTACTAAACCTATCATTTAATGGTTTATTTCTTGAATTTCAAATTTAGGTCAAGCATCTTAGGGGCTGACTTTGGATAGAGTTTTGTCCTTTAAATATGTTGTGGCTTGATGTTGTATTGATGATATTCAAGTCTTCAGTGATTGTTGTTGATGAATCCCTTGGATTGAAGTTGAAAAATAAATTATGAATTGACCTAAAATGCAAAGAGTGCATCGGTCATGTGGTCTATAGAGTGGTAGTCTAAGTGTTTGTGAATATGTCTAAATGAAATTAGAGTTGTTGGATGTTTTGTTGATGGTTCAAGTCATAAAAACATGGTTATACTTTGAAAGAAAATCATGAATCTTGAAATAGGCCATTTCAGCCGTATGATGTATAATTAAGTGGATTTTGGTTTCTATATGTTTAGATAATGTTATGAAGTGTATATTAAGTGATCTAAGTGGTTAAGTCATGAGTGAGTTGGTAGAAAATTAAATGAAAAATAATTGAAGTGTGTGTGATGTGCTTTTGAACCTAGAAGAAATAATTGGGAAAATGAGATTATGATGGTGTAGGATGGAAAGTGGCACCTAAAATGGTGTTGTAGTAGCCGTAGGATGCTAAAGAAAAATTAGAAAAAGATTTTGTAAATTTACACTAGTTTGGCCGAACCTACCATGTGTAGGGGAGGAAATTTGATGTTTTGTGATTTTGGTGGATTCACCGTGTATTGATGATCCGTGTAAGATCATTGTAGGTTGCCTCCCGCGAATTTGAACACTGAACCGTGAGCTCAGTGTGTTGCCCTTGGTCCTCGACCAAAAGGATTGTGGTGAGTACTCTTGAACCATGCTTGTATGCTTGATAACTTGCATGTGTTTGGTGAATGGAAATTGAATTGAGAATGTTCTATGTGTAGGCATTTATGTTTGTACCTAGCTCGGGAACGTATTGCAGTGGAGCTTTGAGGAGGAGATTATTAAGGTAATCTCTTGGTACTGGGGTTTGATCCCCGTGTGTGCTCCACCATGCCCATTGAGGGTAATGGTAGAAAATGTATGTGAATAATATAGCATAACATGTTCATGCATATTGTATGTGTTGTGGTACATAGGATGCACCGTGTCTCTGGCCAGTAGACTGTTTGCATTCGGACGTTACAGACTTCCACTGGATAGGTCTCCGTGAGGGAGTTCCAGTTGACCTGGGGTCGTGGTGTGTGATCCGTAGAGGAGCACACTAGGAAGTCTCGGGTGGTTATGGATGGAGGGTGCCTTGGTTGATGTTCTGGGAACACTCTTTGGTTTGAAACCCATAGGCTATATGTCGAGGCCAATAGGCTGGACATTGCGTGGTTTTGGCATTGACCATTCCAGCTTCGTCGTATTTTGATTCCCTATGCTTCCCTACTTCACTAAATCCTTTGCTTTATCCCATTTACAGATGTTATGTTATATTGTTTATATGCATCGAAGTGAGCCATTGGGTGGAGTATTCTCCAGAACCTCTAGATTACTGAGATATATCCGTATTGGGGACTTTATTTCATGTGGTAGCAGTGGTGTTGGGGCGGCGGGCAAGAAGCCCGTAGGATGAGCATGTGGACGTAGCCATTGTTTTGCATTTTGTGGCCACTTGGCATAGGCTAGACTTAGGGCATGAACATTGTATATGGATTGAGGTTTATGTATATTGTTATATTTCTTCATGCCATCTTTTTGCCTAAGTCTAGTTGTACATTCGTTATGCTTTATGTTGAGGCTTAAATTCATTATGTAGTATTTGGAGAATTTATTGCATTATGATTTACATTGGAGAATTGTAATTGTAATATTGGACCTTGTGTATTATTGAAGGATGATGTATGATGAAAGGGAAATTGGCCTATTTTAGTTCATATTTATGTGTATGTAGAAAGAATGCATGCAAATGGGCTAAGGTGATTGAAATATGTTAAGTTTTGAAAATGTAAGTAATGTGATGTAAATTGAGTAATTGGATATAAACTGTGAAGGGTTGTAAGAGCACCAAGGCATTGCTGGTCCTTATTTGCCACCCAATGATTATTAGGTACAAATTGAGATTAGAGAACACATTTGCAAATATGGGATTTATTGGAAAAACAAAGGAAACTCTGGCAAAATTTTTAGAAATTGGCAGAATTTAGGTGAACTTTGGGAGAGCATATCTCCCTCCATAAAGGTCCGATAGGGACGTTCCATATGTCGTTTTAAATCTTGAGATGTCCTCCACATGGTTTTAAAATTTGGGAATTTTCTGGGTTACACCCAACCTTGTAGGAGTCATTGAATTCGGACTGTCCAGAATGCACCTGTGCAGGGGCTGTCTCTGGCAGTTTTTGGGAATTTTATTTCCGCTTCGTTTCTTGGTCGAATTAAGTTTATGACATGTAAAATTGAAGCTTGAGGTGTCTAGTGTACTGTATAAAAATTTGAGAGCAATTGGTTGAGTGAATTTTCCATAATAATTGATTGAGTGAAGGCTATTTGGAGCCGGTTTGAGGTTGGCTGGCAGATTTGCTTGTCCAACTTCAAACGGCTATATCCGGAGCAAACGAGAACTTTATGACTCGTGTGATAGCTTCCTAGAAATTTAATTAAGTCTAGAATAACATACTACAAGATAAGAGGTTCGCGGCATGCGGTTTGTCCGCAGTAATTAAAAGACTGAACCATGTTTGGATAGGTTGAAAACGTAAAAGTGAGATTTTAGCTAAGTGGGTTTATGGGAACCCCTTAGTGACTTCAGAGAAGTATTTTATGATATATAGATAGTTTAAATAATTATTCCGCAAAGAGTTTACAGTTACGGTCATAACTTTTATTTATTACGCATTTTTATTGTTTTAAATGCTCGCGTAATAAAACCGAAAAAGTTTACTCGCATTTTTATAAATGAAGTGTTGTGATTGTAACTGCGCTTAATATTTAATGTTAACAATACCTGTGTACAACGGGCTGTTACAGGAACCTTGGATGGATATCTTCACGAAAATGCAAAACTGCATTTTGTTGTGAAATATTCGGATATGATATTCGGATATGGATATCCGGATATTGGGTCTGTGATATTCGGATATTGATATCCAGATATGTCTCCGTGGAATATCCGAATATTCTGAAAAATTCATAGTTTGAGCCATTCTGTCCAAATAGAAGCGTTTAGGCTTATGGACTCTTAAATGGTTAGTATTGACCTCTTAATGATGTAAGTAAGTCAAAATCTATAATATTGAAGGCTTATGGCTTTGAGAGAAGCCTACGACTATTAAACGATAAGGGAAACATTGTCTAAATGCAATGAAAATCTAGACTATGAATATTGATGATGTGAATATTATGGAAACAGATCCTTGACTTTGCCGGACCTTTTATTGCTTGTGAACCTGTGGACACCGAGTTGTAAGGGAGATTTTAGCTTTGATAGGTAAGCTTCTAGTCCTCAGATTAATCTGTTGCTTGTTCCGCCGACCTCCATTGGAGGATGGTTTATGTGCATAATATGCTTTTATGAAAATATATATGCATTATTATATGCCTGAGATATGTGGATATGAATGATGATGTAATGTATAGATGTGATATTGGGTACGTACACGATCAGGCAGCGACCCTAGTGTGTAAGGCATGAGGCAGCGACCCTCATGTTTTTGTAGGTTGCAGAAGTGTGTAATGCATATTGTAAGAACCCGCACTGCTAAACAATAAATAAAATAACATTATCGATGTCGGAGCATGGATTTGATAAAGATTATGCATAATTATGATAAGATAATTATTTAGAAAGTCAAATAATGCTTACAGTATCTTTTCTGATGAAAAGTGCAGATACCGATTTTGCTTCGCGATATAAATGCGTACCGGTGAAGTATTTCAAAAAATTATAATAGAAATATAAACAATCCTAGAAAAATATCTCGGTAGAGGATACCAAGTTTGGGGTAAGAATAATGAGTGGTGATGTCAGAACTAATACCAGCTACGTATAAAATGCGTACCGAAAAAGCGCTTCAAAAATTATAATAAAAATATAATAATTCCTAGAAAAATGTCTAGGTTCAGAATATTAAGTTTTGTAGAAAAATGATTAGCGGAGCTATTAGAACTAATACCGATGGATTAATTAAGTGCACCTATAAATAGGAAATGCACACAACTGTATATCAGAATTTTACAAGCTACGTAGGTGCTCTCCATTATTCATGGCTGAACCATATGCTCTCCTATAGTTTCCATAGCCTCCTTTGCATGAAGATCACCCAAGACACCATTTTTACTATTGATTCTTCCTCTTCCACCTTGCAAACACTTGAGGGGAAGCCTTGTGAGGGAAAGATACCTTCTTGAGGTGTTGTAGCTGCTGAGTTGGGGAGTGTGGGGCTTTTTTTTTGTTTGAGTTGTGTTTGAGCTTTCTAAAGTACCATTGAAGCTCCGAGAAGTGAACTTGGTGAAGAAAGCACCTATCTTGGAGGTGCAAATTCGTGCTCCTTGTTAGTCAGAAATGGAGAGTGGGCTAGGAACCTCCTAGAGAACTTTTTTTTTCTTCTGTTTTTGAAGCTTTGGGTATAAACTTCAACTCTTGTCTTTGAGTTTCTTTGAAAAGAATGAATTTTTAACATGTAAAACGAAAGAAATAAGAAACCTTGATGAAAACAAGCATGAATATATATGAAAGTGGTAGCTTGGACTTCAGTTGTGGGTAAAAATTGAACCTTGTAGGAAAAACTCTCAAAAAAATACATTTTTTGAAAACTGTCGCAAAATATCTCGATATTGGAAAACCAATATCTGGATATGGATATCCCGATATGATATTCGGATATCGATATCCCGATATTGCTTTGGCAATATCCCGATATTTTGGTCTGGACAACAATGAACCTATTTTACTAAAAACTTGATATCTTGAGCTACAGAGCTCCAAATCGAGTGTCGTTTGGACCTATGTGAATTTAACACAGAGGCCTGAAACTATGTAACATTTAGTAGCCATTGGATAAGTGGTTTGATCTCAGTGTCAATTTGAAGTCACATTTTGGCTGCTGGAAATTCGGTTTGTAGAAGTCACTTTGCGTAAAACATAACCGGAGTTATACAACTCTGATTGAGACATAATATATCTCGTTGGAAAGGGTAGGATCTATAGTTTAACATATTAAAATATGAGAGTTTTTGGTGAAGAGGTGCAATTAATGTTTTAAAAAGAGTAAACACAGTTTTGTGCTTGGGGGCTTTGGGAGAAGTCTGCAGTACGCTAAACGAGAAAAAAAACATGTTCCATTTGACATGAAACTATAAGATATGATTATTGATGATGTGTTTTCCATTAAATCAGATGGTGAATCGCTGGATTGTTTGGTTGTTGGGACCATGTTGATACTGAGTTGGTATTAGAGAACTTTACCGATACAGGTAAGCTTTTGGTCCTCGATTTTACCCATTACTTGTTCTACCAAATTCCATGGGGGATTGGTTTATGTGCATGATATATTTTATGGAACTTATGTCTGTTATGTTATGAGTATTGGATATGCAGTTGATCTGGATTATGGAATTATATTTGTTTTGTTGTAAGTATGGTATGTTCTATTGAGCTGGATTCTGCTATAGTGCATTGCTACATGTATATGCGACTTTTCACACTCATTTGATATATTGCATGGCATGCTCATTTTATATACTGCATTATTTACTGCTATAAATGGCCCGGTATAGCCATTCCCTTTATCTTGTTATTAATCTGCTTCTTTATATACTGCCTGCACTATTTCAGAACTTATGTTATACCTGTAAGTGTGCTTGGGGTGGAGGATTCCTTGAGGACCGCTTGTCTTACTGATATTTCTGTTAGAAATCTCACCACTTTTGGGACATATTTTCAGGAGATGACGTTCGTGAGACAGACACTGATAAAGGCAAGAGGCTAGCATAGAGATTTCATTATTATTATGAGTCATGCATATTATGATTATTCATTCTACCATGAGGAGACTTTATATTATGATCATTCATTCTACCATGAGGAGACTTTATTATGATTAGACTTGATGGATTATGTTATTATTTGTGGTGAGCATAGGGGTTGTCTATGACACTATTAAATAATTTGTTTATTTATTGACTTGAGTATTTGTATTGTAGCACCATGAGTTATGGATGCTTTTGAATTGTTATTTATGAGTACAAGGTAATTCAGGTTTTATTTTAGCATTGCAATTACATAAGGACTGTTATTAAACGAAAAAGTTAATCCACCATGAGGGTTAGCCTTGTTTATTTGAAGAAAACAGTTTATTGCTTCCGCGATTAATTATTGAAAGCAGCGCTTTAAATACCATTTGAATGTTAATACTGTTAGTATA
Source organism: Gastrolobium bilobum (assembly GCF_033153095.1). Lineage (NCBI taxonomy): Eukaryota > Viridiplantae > Streptophyta > Magnoliopsida > Fabales > Fabaceae > Gastrolobium > Gastrolobium bilobum. Next base: position 6,369 of record NW_026895129.1, on the reverse strand, counting down.
TGGATGTCCTAGAGACAATCTTTTGATTAGATTAGGACATATGTGGACCTTTTTATATTGTCGCAAATAAATAAAAAGCACTCTTTATCCTGTTTCATATTTTGTTTCAATATTATTGTTAATATATTATATGAGTAACTGGATAAACCCCTTGGAATAAAATAGGTATCTATTGAGTATCTGTGATGACATCACGATCATGAGGATTTAAGGATACCGGATGTTTATTCCAAATTTTATGTTCCTAGTCTAGAGACACTGAGAATGGGGATCAGTAATCTCGGATAAGACTAGCACGACTTATCTACTTGTATTCAGATACAAGGTAAAGACCTCATGAGCTACAAATATGGAGATGTCTTAGCTAAAGTCGTGGGTGGACTATAAGGGTATAGCTCGCACTGAACAGACCCATAAAGAGACTCTATGAGGAAATCTTACAAAAGTATCATTAGAGCAGTCTCTTAATATTTGGGTATGTCTTTCCTTAGACCATAAGTTGTCACCTAGATTGTGTTCTAGAAGGCATGTTTTGATTATATACCTCGTCTGCCTGAAACATGGAGACTCATAGGTATACTTTTGGGCATGTCCTGAAAGAGCACAAGCCTAGGGTGATAAGCTGAAGGAATTCGTCAAATCTCTGTAAGGGATTAGGTTATCTGTAAACCGGAGAAATCGGGATGACATTTACAGGACTCGGGAATCTATGCATAGTAAAAGAGATCATGAGATGATCTGCCTTTAGAGTCAGTAAATTGAAGATTCCCTATTTCGAATTAAAGCTTACCCTAAACCGCAAGGGTTGATACACTTCCTCACCCTACGTTTAAAGGGAAGGTAACCGAGACGAAAGGAAATACATACGGCAACCAAATATATGTAATAGGATGATCAAGTCATTAATCTAACTAGTTCTGGGGCAACAAAGCATTGCTAGTGCTCTGTGTTGTCATTAAATGGGTTGTGGGCTTGTTGGGCCCGAGCCCATTTATGTCAGTGGCTATGTTGGACCTAATGGGTCACACACTAACACCTTATTGTCATGATGAGCTAGCATTAAAGGTATTGGGCCTAATAATGGTTGTTAGCCCAAGAAGAAGTTTAGAAGACAACCTAAAAGGGAAAAGGGCGCATGGATCATGTAGTGGGCTTGCAAGGTCCAAGACATTACTAATTAATTTAATTAGTTAAATTAATGATCAAATATTTAAATTTTGAATTTTGAATTTGAAATTTTAATTTTGAATTTTGAAATTTGAATTTTAAATTTTGAATTTGAATTTTGAAATTCGAATTTTGAATTTGAAATTTGAAATTTGAATTTTGAATTTTGAATTTTGAATTTGAATTTTGAAATTTGAATTTTGAGTTTAGAATTTAAATTTTCAATTTGAATTTTGAATTTAAATGTTTGAACGTTTGAATTTAAATGTTTGAATTTGAATTTGAATTGGCTATGAAAAGTTAATTCATAACCAAAGGATAAGATAAGATCTTGTTGGAACAAATCCCTTGTATCACAAGGAGATCTTTGGAGATCAAGAAGGGATGTTTGGGGCGCTGATTTGGTGTGATTATAAGTGTCATCTTGTCAACCAAATAAGCTCCAATCAGATTTGGTTGGTTGAGAGAATCAGTGAGTGAGTTGGTTCAAATTTGAATGCAAATCTCGACCCCTTTTGGGGCTGAATGGGGCGCATAGATGGCTGGCCATATGATGGCCATTAGGTCAGAATTTTGACTAGATAAAGATCTAGTCTCATGAGGATTGTATGGTAGGTTGTTGGGAATTTTGAATTGCAACAACTCCACCCTTTCTCTCCCTTTATGTGCGCCATTTGTGATCAGAATTTTGGGTAGAAAATTTGATTGCATCCTTGCTTCCTCTCATCCTTTTGGTGCGCCACTTTTGTTAGGTTTTTCCTTAAGTGTTTTTGGAATTGACCTAGCCTTTTCTAAGAGCATCCATGCCCCACTTTTGTGAAGTTTTCATGCTGAAGACTTCACTCTTCTAAACACCTTTACCTAGCCTCCTCCTTCACACATTGGACTCCTAGCAAGCTTTTGTGGTGATCAATTGATGGCTTTTCAAGAAGAGTTCTTGCATCTTGACGTGGGGTGGTGTGGATCAACGTTAGAGGGTTTGAACCCTTCAAACCTGACACTGATCTCCTTGGTGTTTGAATCATAAACAAAGGTAACATCATGTTGTCTTAAAGCATGAATCTTGATTGCATGTGTTATTCTGCTTGAAAAATTTTGTTTTTCCCTCTCACATGCTTCGACCTTCAAGGTCATTTTTCTTTCAAGTGGTATCAGAGCCAGGTTTCTTTACAATCGGCGGGTGATGGTACCTTGTTTATGAAAATTGTTTTTCATGGTCAAAAGATCTTTAAAGGGTTAAAGCTTGAATTTTTGCATATGGATTTTGAATTACAATGCTTTAAATTGTTAAATTTTTTGTTTTTATGAACATGTTAATACGATTGCTATGTTCATATATCTATATGTAGTCATGGTTTTGTTTCTTTTTCTTTGTGAAAGTTTTAAAAGGAAACACCTTTTTTGAAAGGGATGATTCGGCCATGAAGGGTACTTAGAGTACCTTGATTGTTTTCTTATTTTTCTCCATGAATTGTATCATGAGCATAGCATGAAATTTTTGTGACAAAATTTATCATATACATGCATATATGATTCAGCCATTAAAGGGTTTATGGCTGCATGCAGGGGCGGACCCAGTAGGGGGGCTAGGGTGGGCCCCCGCCCCCCTCTAAAATTTGGGATTTTTTTTATAATATATGTAAAAAAATATGATGATGAAATTATTGTGTTGTACACGTTTTTTTCTTTAGGGAGCGTTTGGTAGAGGAGAAATATTTTTTTATCCGGGAATCACGATTTTCAGGAATATGATAGGAAAATGAGTTTTCTGGGAATGTTAGCAAAAAGGTATTTGGTAGACAAAAATATTCCTGGAAATATTGGGTTAATTTTCTTAATACTATGTTTAGTTGTATTAAATTTTTCCTTGCCATAGAAATTCTAGAATACACCCCTAGATGGTATTTTCAAAAAAAATTACACACAAAATAAAATCCCGGAAAAATCAGATTTCCAGAAAAATTTTAAAAAACTTGTACCAAACATGGGTAAATATGATTACCACTCTCAGTTTTCTAGAAATCCTAAAAAATGCCTCGTACCAAACGGCCCCTCAGTTCCCTATGTTTCTGCCCACACTCTTACCCATATTTTTCCTTGAGAACATCATACCATCCTCTCTCTCATTTCTGTGTTATGTCCATTACCAACCTCCTTTTTTAGCCTTTCGATTTTGGCTGTGTAAATTCGATTTTGGCTGTGTATTTTAAAATAAAATAAAATCTAGAGCCAGGCAAAATCAACTTCTACCTTCCTAAGATCATTGCATGTATGTATAGTCATAGACTATCTTTGATTACATACATTAAAAAAGAAATTATTTTGAATTTTAGCACGGATTCAATTATATATGAGTTTAATAAAATGAAAACACGTAGAGCAAGAGTAAGTGAAGTGATATTAATTTCTGTAATAGATTTTTTTCAATTTTTTGTATATTAAATTTGTATTGTATTTCAAGTACTTTTATTTATGATATAGTATTTTTTATTTTCGCCCCCTCTTATTAAAATTCCTACGTCCGCCACTGGCTGCATGCATGGTTTAATTTTGTGTTCTTTAAGAAAGAGTTAACAAAATTTGAATTATAAAAATTGTTATATAATTCGGCCATTGACAGAAAAATTAAGAAAATTTGAATCATGATTCTTGTAATTACATTTTAATTGTTAAAATGTTAAGACATGTGAATGAACATATTTTATGATATTTGATATCTTGTGCTTGCAAAGTTGTCTAACCTTTCAGGTGCAAAGGGGGAAGGGGATGGTCATGGTGCCCGAAATTTGAATTTCAAATTTTTAAATTAAAGGTGTAATTTTGCTCTATTTAAATTAGAGGTGTGATTTGAATTTTAAATTTTGTAATTTTTCATTTGTCCCTCCAAAGTTGTTTTGGAGTTTCTTTAATTATTTGTAATTAGAAAATTAGGCTAGTGGCGTTTAGACGACAAGCAGCCGTGGCTTGAGAAGCAAGATGGACGAATGCGCGAGCACCATGACTGTCTCAAATAAAAGTGTTTTATATGCTTGTATGTTTTAAAAATGACTAGTATGCATGAGATAGTGTATCGCGGATGTATGCTTTTATGTTTTAAAAATGACTAGTATGCATGAAATTGGACAAATCGCGTTTGTATGTATTATTATGCACGTCCAATAACGACTAGTGTAATCCGATAGATGTTTGACATAGGAGACGACTAGCATGATAATAATGCATACACATTTGATGAGACTTAATAAACCCTAAATAAAAGGAACCCTTAAAAGGAATAAATTATTAAGCGCATGATTACCTCCCACCACCAGTATTACTCAAACCTCCTCTAAATAGTGGTGCTCTACAACTCAGTTGGGACCCACTGTTTCGTTGAGTAAGAGTAGTATTAGAAGTGTGAGACACTTAGGGTGCTGGTTAGTGCTTAACAAAGAGCATGAGTTGCAGGCTCAGCCGGGCTCATGTGCTTAGGGTAATAGTGCTAGGTTGGTTGCATGAGATGCACCACTAAGTGACAAGGAGTTGTCAACCTAATGTTAAGAGAGGGTATGAGATACTGATGATAAGGATCAACCCATTATTTAATTTAATCTTGCGGTCTCAGACGAGGGTTAAAATAAATAATCGCACTCTTAAAATCCCATTAAGGTAAAATCTAAAAGTAGAACAACCCTACGTCAAAGTTTAAGGGTCGCTGACTTAGACAAATAGTGGGAGGGGCGAATTATTTAAAGTCTTTAATAATTTTCTCTTATTACACGACAATATATATTAATTAATCTATCTTTACATTTTTTAGTTTTTAGTATGACTAATCCACTGCCACTGCGCTCAATACTCGATACGAACAAATTAATCGGTCCTAATTTTATGTACTGGTATCGGAACGTCAGAAATGTTCTGCGGGCCGAAAAAGTTGCTTATGTCCTTGACACTGCTTTACCTATTACGCCTAAAGAAGGGGAAGATGGGTTCGCGAAATTTGAATTCGAGGCCCACAAGCAACACATGGATGATAATGTGTTGGCTTGTTGCATCATGCTGGCATCCATGTCACACGAGCTGCAGAAACAGCACGAACATATGGATGCCCCCTCCATGGTCCTTCATCTCAAGGAGTTGTATGATAAGAAGGATAAGCATGAGAGGTATGAGACCTTTAGGGAATTGTTCCTATGCAAGATGACTGAAGGCATGTCCTTTAACCGCCATGTCCTGAAGATGATAACGCTTATTGAGAAGCTAGAGGGTCTAGGCTTCATAATGGATGCTGATTAATTAACGACTTAGTTCTATCATCACTTCCTCCTTCTTTTAGTGAATTCATTATGAATTACAATATGCATGGGATGCTTGTGAGCTTGCCAGAGTTGTTAAGTATGTTAACAACTGCTGAAGTGTCTATCAAGAAGGATAGGACACAAGCTCTTCTGATTGGTGAGCCTAGCAAGGCCAAGGGTAAGGGTAATGAGCCTGCGAAAGGCGACTCCCTTAAGCCTAAAAGAAAACCCAATAAAAAGAAAGGCAACAAGAAAGGTAAGAGTGCACCCAAGGACAAAAGAGATGTTGTGTGCTTCCATTGTGGCAAGAATGACCATTGGAAGAGGAATTGTCCAGACAACCTGAAGAGTGTGAAGGACAAGAAGCATGATGATGCTTCTACCTCAGGTATTTACATGATTGAGATAAATTATTCTTGTGCAATCCGACTTCATGGGTATTGGATACCGGTTGTGGTTCTCATAATCTGCAATGTGTTGCAGGTGCTTAGGAGCCCTAGAAGATTGGAGAAGAACGAGGTGGACCTCCGCGTTGGTGATAGAGCAAGAGTTGCTGCTCATACTGTTGGAGATACCGACCTCATTTTGCCTGCGGGCCTCTTATTGCATTTGAATAATTGTCTTTATGTTCTCAGCATTTCTAGAAACATTATTTCTATTTCTTGTTTAGAACAAGATGGTTTTGCTTTCACTATTAAGGATGGTACATTTTCTATCATTTTGAATGATATTGTTTTTGGTACTGCTTCTTTAATAAATGGCTTATATGTTTTGGAAATGGGAACTGAAGTGCTCAATGTAGATGTGAAACGACCTAAGACAGATAATCAATCTTATCTTTGGCACTGTAGACTAGGGCACATAAACGAAACAAGATTGTCTAGGATGCATGCAAATGGATACCTAGATTCCATGGATTTGG